>NC_079905.1:20833034-20959463 GCF_024868665.1 Triplophysa rosa | reverse complement strand
CCTAATGTCAGAGATGAGTTAATAATACCAAGAAGAGGATCTATAATTTCTGGGAGCATCTCTTTCAGTAGATTTGTAGGTATAGGGTCTAGTATGCATGTTGTTGATTTAGATGATCTAATAATTTTAGACAGCTCATCTTGATCTACGGTATAAAATAATTGCATTTTCTCCTTAAGGGCGCTGTAGTTAGTTTGTTCAGCGGGTTTCACTTCTGATTGCATTGTTATAATTTTTTCTCTAATATCTTGGATTTTATATTGATATTACAACCCACATGCAGAAAACACCCCGACCAAACCAAGACCGTGACAACCGAGTGTGTTATTATACTTTTCTAGTATCACTCTTTTAAATTGGAAGCTTTTTATATATTGTATGTTATAACTTTTGTACCCTTCTGTCATTTATTCATCGTTTTTATTGTTAACAAACAAACCACATCCATCCCCCGCACTTTTAAAAAGCTTGCTACGCCGCTGCTGCTCACGCTTTGCTTACGCATGCGATGTGAAACGGAGCAGCGCGTATTTTTTTAAATGTTTTTTAAATGTGCGATCGTGGAGTGGGAAACGATCGCATTAAGCTGTCAGTGTACTGTCTGAAACCCACTGTCATCATAACCTTCTGAAAAAAACAGATAAAACTACATAGACATCGTGTTATATGCTTATATTGCGTATGTGTGAGAGAAAAGCGATCACATCACAAGTCAGTCACTCTCTCCTATGGTGAGTTAACCCTTAAGTGACTTCGTATCCTTCAAAGCACGATGGGTTTTTATTTATAACTTGTACTACACAGATCTAAAAGAGCATGAAACAGGCGGATATAACAAATCATAGTTATGCAATCTACTTAAAAGCGCTTTGATGAAGTTCTGAAAGATATTTTGCTCATTGATGTATGTAAATAACGTAATGTGAAATTGCTTTGTTGTACTGTGGTAACAGTTACCCAGGCAGCGCGGTGCATACGCTGCCGGTATGAAAGGACAATGGGCACACACTGCTAACGCTCTCCCTATGCGCTGCTGCCGCTCCGCCTACGCTCTGCTTACGCGTGCGGTATGAAACGGGTGTTAGAGATGAAAGAAACTCTCCTCGCCTCTGCTGTCAATGAATGTGTCCGGGCGCGCGCACTTCCGCCGCCCCGCCCGCGACACTGGAGCATCTGATCTTTGTCCTACATAAGACAGTCGCTCCGCCCCGCTTTCCTGCCGGACCCTTTCTCCTGATGCATCCATTTTTGTGCATTCAAGAAATCTCTCGGAGTTAGCAGCAGCCGGGAAGAAATCAAGGGAAATCTGACGGAAAGAGGACGCCTTTAAGCGCAATAAGGGTCGCGGGCCCTGTCGTTGGATACTCGGAGCTCCCCATAAGCGGCAGCAGCCATGGGTTAGACTGCATTCACCATGATTGCGAAATAAAAGGCAAGCACTCCTTTTCTCTATACACATTTCGGCAGATGACTAATGACAAGCATGGTTGGGATGCCCTCAGATTCCAGGAACTGGAATGTAATGAAAGACACCCCAGGGCTTCTTTTCACACATTTTTGTGGTAATTTCATTATGTGACAAGCTGTATTTATGTGCCGGTATCATGATGTTATATCACCTATTGTAAATGTGGGTATTAGAAACTTATCCACAATGTGTTGTGATGTATTTTGGATACATATATAGTTCATATAGTCTCGCAAATACTGTATGGGTGTATTGAAAACAGAAATTTTATTATAAAACGTTTGTCAACGTTCCAGGAACAAGTCAGCACCATGATGCATTATTATTAGATTGTAGACTAAAGATCTATACTGTTCTCTGTCTTATACACATGCAGACAGCATCGATGCATGACATTCCACATGTGTAGTAGGCTGCACTATGCATAGGTGTGATGGATGATTTTTTTGCATGTTCACACCTGTCGTTTTTTATTCACCTTTTTATTCACTGCCCGCTTTCTTGGTCCTTCAAGCACCCACGCCTGAAAATGTCTGCTCGGGATGGCCCGGCCGCATCCCCTGCGGCTCCCGCTCAACCGGACATGCCGGACCTGAGCCACCTCACCGAAGAGGAGAAAAAGATCATCCTGTCGGTCATGGACCGCCAGAAGAAAGAGGAGGAGAAAGAGCAGTCCATGTTGAAGTAAGCTACCTGATTTTCTTCAGCAGCCTTATTAAGCACGGCTAACAGTGTGTGTCTGGTGCTGCAGTAATAGTGAAGCTTGTGGATGATGGCTGCGTTTCAACACGCCCGTGTCTCTTTAAAACGCTCCCTGTCATATTCAGCACGACTGTGTCCTGTAATTTAATACGTCTGCTGACGTGCACGGTCAATATTAGACTATTGTTGACACAAGCTCGGACCTGGTTAACCACCAGACAGGTCTCACGTGGTTTTATCACTCGCGTTGCGTGTAGATCTGGTGTTTTGCGCCAATGTTGTGACGATATTCTCCGTTGCGGTCTGTATTCCGTGTGTAGCGCCGTTGGGCTGGGTTAGCTGTGGGCGCCATCTTCGCTAAAAATCCCACCAGCCGGCGTTTACCTGAGATTACTATGCGTTTTAATTTTGCTGCCGAGCAGGTCATACGTTAAACATTAATACGACGCCTAGAAGAAGGAGATTTGCGCCATCGCGGTTGCCATGGTTTCTCGTTTGCTGTTTTCAGTACCACGGCGCTGTCCGCGCATGCTCGTGGTGCGGGCGTGTGTTTTGCGGTATTAACGTCGTGTGTATTGAATCAAAGCTCGGCCTATGGTGTGTGTGTGTGCACGCGCACGTTTGTCTTCTGAATTGCGAGAGGGGACACGTTTCTTTTGTGTGGGGTTGTGGACATGAAATGCCAGGCAGCGTCAGTGCGTAGTGAGACTATCTGAAACATTTTTTTTCCAAAGTTGGCTTGTTTTGTGTTTACATTTGTATAAGCTTATATTCACTAGTGGGATAGGATAGGATATTTATCTATTTGGCAGACACTTTTATCCAAAGGGACCTACAGTGCATTTGGCACAATTCTCTACAGGTTGAACTAGTTACAAAGAAACAAAGAAGTTACTAAAAACGCTGACAATAACATTAACAGACATTGGTTTCCACGACATCAAGGTCTTTGGCATGTTTGTAAAGAATGATTCAAGATTACAAGGCATTTAAAAGTATATTTCCACAGCAACATAATAACCTTTCAGTTAATACAGCAATCTTTGAGACTGTTCTTCCTCGGTTCCATTAATGTTTGCCCTAGTAATTTGGCTCTGCAGTAGAGAGAGAATAGACAAATTATTTACTGGTGTGGCCCATTTGGCTCCAAGTTCCAAGCTTGGATTCACGAACCCAATGAACTTCAGATTCTGAGCCAGTGTAGCCGCTCTGCTCTGTTTATAGGCCAGTTTAAGCGCGAGTTTCAGATGGGCTGCACCTCTGCCAAGTGCATGCTTAACAATGAGAGCATTGTTAAAATGAGAGCACGTTAAAATCTATGACATTATAAACCTTCCCTAGTCAAGTCAAACCTCTATTTTCACCTGCTGTTTTATTTGAAGTCTAATGTTTTGGTTGTTAGGTCCAACAGATTGTGCTGTTTTTTTATGTGTTTTTTATTTTTAGTTCAGGTATTTAAGAGCATATTACACATTTTTGCTGACAGATGAAGAGTTTGTTAGTACTGTTACTTTTACTTTCAAGCCAGATATTTGATCACTAAATGCGTTTAATAATGCAGCATCTCTGGTTCATGGCTGTGCATATGAAATCAACAATGTTGGAGAATTTTGAATTCATCCTAATGATCCATTCATACACTGTAAAAAATAGTTGAGTCAACTTAAAATAATAAGGCAACCTATCACAAGCACGTTTTTGAGTTAACTCAACAAACAGAGACGGAAGTCCACCCAACTTAAAAAATGATGTTTGAGTCAATAGTTGTCACAACATTGTCATGTTTAGTATATGCAAAACAATAATTTGACTCCTTTAACTAAAAATTCTAAGTTCAAGTTACTTATTTATCCTTGTAGGGAGAATATTTTGCAAGTTGGATTTTTTACAGCATATCGTTGTTGTTATAATGGCATAAAAGAAGACTCGCATAACAAAATTGTTGAACATTTTACAATTTTGCAAATATTTTTTTTTAGTGCCTCACTTGACCAACTTAACCCACTGAGCATGTGTGAAGACTGTATGTACTAGATCAGGGACGTCTTATAGACACACTTTATACATTTAAAAAGCAATATTTTTCAAAGGCCAACTAATTTATATAAATAACAGGCCTGTAGTGTTATTTTGTCCTTAACGTTACAAGTATTTGTAGATCTGACTAATGTTCTGTGCCTAGAATATTATAAATAAATATCCATTAGACTTACATTAAAGGAGGGAACCAAATCCTATCTGGAGACCAGAATCCTATTATGACTTGGGGGTGAGCTTTTTGACTTGGGCCAGTAAGCAACCACTCAGACCACTCTACAGTATCATCATAGCAGCACATTCTAGATGTGCAAGGATCACTTGTCCAATTTGTCTGTATTTGAGCTTTGAAATGGCATTTGTATAGACAGACTGTCTGAACCTGAAAACCGGAATCATGGACCTGTCAAAAATGTTGCATGCACAAACTTGATATTAAACAACTTTCTGAACTCACGTGTTCTGTTTGTGTTACGTATGCTCCTTATCATTGCACTAGTTATTCGAACACTGCAATGATGCGTGATTTCATGAAAATCAAAAGCTTTGTTTCAGCAGTAAAATGAAGCAGTTTTGGATGTAGTTTATTAGTTTGAGTCTATAATACAGATCTCACAGAAAGCTGAAGTATTGCGTGCAGATCTACACACTGAAAGATTCATGATCATAAGGTTACACTTTGACATGTAAATAAATCAAATGCAACACAACGTCCATCTAGTTTCTTTTTATATGGTATAATTTTGAATAGTTCCTAAAATACTACCTAAAATGTTTAACTAATTGAGTTGAACTAAACTCGATCAAGCTTGGAAAAAACTGTTATTTTTAACCGTTTAATATCCTGCAGAACTGGTACTAGCACACAATGAAAATCAAAACTTTGCAAATGCAATAATTACATTAATTAATTTCACGTGCTTGTGCTAGTTGGTGACATTTAATGTTCTACTGTAAATCTCTTTCTGTGGCTGTAGTGGCATTTGACTTGATTGAACTTGTTTAACTGACAAAACAATATTTAGTTTTTAGTTTTGTTTTTTAAACGCCATAGTTTAGGTCCTCCCCGAGGGTGCACTGAGGGTTTGCTACTGATGTACATATATACAGCAGTGATTCTCAAACTGGGGCCCCCAAGATAGATGTAGGGGCCATTTTTTGTGGCATTTTATGAAATTCTAAATTCTTAATGAAAGTCTTTATTTGGGGGGCCGCAAAGAGATGCACTCTGCTCAAAGGGGGCCTTACAATAAAAAAGTTTGAGAACCACTGATATACAGAACTGATGTATAATAGTGCAAACGTTTGAATGTACAGTAATTTGCTTTGAGCAAGTTGCTAGCTATGAGAATCCTTAAGTTGCATTTACAGGGATGTTTGTTTGTGTTTGCAGCGACAAATTGACCAAATGTCATTCATTTGCTTAGTGACCCTTCCTGATGTGATGTAGGGGTCCCCCGTCCCTCTCGTTTCATGTATTGCTTCCCTGCCGTGTCTGATGTTTCCCACCTGCCCTGTGTCATTATCCCTCGTTTGTCTTGCCCTATTTAATGCCCTCATGTTTCTTTGCCTTGTGCTCGTGTATTGTATATGGTTCTTGTCTGTGTTGCTTACCTCTGTGCTGTATGTTCAAAGTTTCCTGTCCCATGCTTGTTTCCTGTTCCTGGTGGTTGCGTGAGTTTAGTTATTGTCAGTTTATTGTAGTTTTGTCCAGTGTTGTGTTTAGTCCTTGTATTTTAGTTTAGTCAGTTTATGTGCCTGTTTTGTTCTTCCATTTATTATCGTGTTTTGTTCCCCACTGTGGGTTTTTGTTTTGCATGTCTTTTTGTAATAATAAATCCTTTTGTTAACCCCTTCATCCCCGCTGCCTGCGCTTGGGTTCTCTCCTTTGTCAAACCGTGACAGAATACACGAGCCACATCAGAACCCCGTAGGCAGCATGAGCACCGGGCGGTCCCACCTAGCTCGCCTCCTCTGCGGACTTTGCCAGGGGAGCGAGAGCATGGACGTGTACGTGGAGAGGTTCCTGGAAGTCGCAGAGAATGGCGTCTTCGGGAAGGAGGAGGAACTCGCGGTGCTATTTAACTCCGGTCAGGGACCCACTTTCGCGGGCGGAGATGAGGGCGTTGAGGCCGCTGGACATCGACGCCGTGTGGCTGTCCGCCGCGGAGCGTTCGGAGTCCACGGCCTCAGCACATACCAGCTACCCATCTCCGCTGGTCACGATCCCTGAGCGTGGTTCCCTGCAGATCGGGGTTGTGGGAACCGCCACGCCACCCTCCACCCTCTCGGCAGCCTTTCCACCGTCCACCAGCCTCATTGGCAAGCGGGGGAGGCGAGAATCCTGGGGGTCCTCGTCGGAGGCCTCCAACCCCGAGCCAGCTGTGCCCTTCACCTCCTTCCTTCAGCCGACCACCAGATGGGTGGCTCGGCTGAAGAAGAAGCGGCAATGGAGGGGGGCGCGGACTCCAGTACAGCCTGTGATCCAGCCGGCGTCCAGTCCGGTGCAGCTGGCGTCCAGTCCGGTGCAGCCGGCATCCCAGCCAGTGATCCAGCCGGCGTCCAGTCCGATGCAGCCAGCGTCCAGTCCGGTGCGGCCGGCGTCCAGTCCGGAGCCCATTCCGGTGTCCTGTCCTGCCCAGCCGGTGCAGCAGCCGGCCTAGGACTGTTCCCCCCACAAGCCCTTGTCTGTCCCCACCCCCCCTCCCATGTTTGTTATTTTTATTGAGTCACCCCAATCCCTTGGTCTTGTTGTCTTGTTTGCCCCTTGTCTTGTTCACCATGTTTGTCTGGTTTTTGTCTTTGTCCCAGTCTGTCATGTCTTGTTAATCGACCCCTTGGTGAACACCTGGGGGTGTTCATTAAGGGGGGGGGGTCTCTGTCACGGTCCTGCCTTCTTGGTTCTGTATTTCTAGTCGTGTGGCAGGATCGGGACGGAGCCCTTAGGTTTTATGTGAGAAAGCCATGAGTTGTTTACATTTTTACAGCTCAAGTGCTTTCTCGTGTCTTGTCATTGGCCCCGCCCCTCTCGTTTCATGTATTGCTTACCTGCCGTGTCTGATGTTTCCCACCTGCCATGTGTCATTATCCCTCGTTTGTCTTGCCCTATTTAATGCCCTCATGTTTCTTTGTCCTGTGCTCGTGTATTGTTTATGGTTCTTGTCTGTGTACTTACCTCCGTGCCTAGTGCTGTGTGTTCCTGTTCCTGGTTGTTGCGTGAGGTTAGTTATTGTCAGTTTATTGTAGTTTTGTCCAGTGTGGTGTTTAGTCCTTGTATTTTAGTTTAGTCAGTTTATGTGCCTGTTTTGTTCTTCCATTTATTATCGTGTTTTGTTCCCCACTGTGGGTTTTTGTTTTGCGTGTCTTTTTGAAATAATAAATCCTTTTGTTAACCCCTTCATCCCCGCTGCCTGCGCTTGAGTTCTCTCCTTTGTCAAACCGTGACACTTTCCCATAATCCACTGTGTGACTCTTAAATAATTATGTTTCTTCTTAATTTTGTTACCACTTATGTAAATTTTGCACATTTGGGTGTTTTGTGTTACATTTTATGTTGTTTAATTAACGTTAAAACCATTATTTTCGTGTCACGTCTTACCCTCATGGTGATCTGATTAGTTATATTAATTATAACAGAAAACCATTGCCATGCCCATGACATATGTGTTTAAGAATTGTAAAATATAAAACATTCTGCAGTAATGCAGAACACTTTGCTATCGTATTTTTCACACATTTCAAGGAATACCACAGCTACCTGTTTTTTTTTACCATAAATAGTAAGTATTTTTTACGACGCAGGTGTAGGTAAATGTACATTATGTAGACAGCTGGCAGCATAACTGCGAGTGTTTTTGAACAGAGGAGTATACACCTGTAAGAATGATGTTGTAGTGTGAGAGTGCTCTTGATCTCTGCACCTGAGCTGTATTTAGACTCAGTGTCAGGCATTTAAAATGGCTCATGCTGATTGGCTGATCACAGGTTATAATCTCTTTACTCTGTCTGAGAGGCACAGTGTTTAGCTGGCTGACTGTAAACTGTTGTACTGCCCTTTGACCCAAAAAGGAGAGCTAGAGACTATGCTTGGAATATTGAATATAGCACTCAGATTTTCTGTTTGCAAAAGAATATTCAAATGGCCTCGAATACGAAAATAGCCACAATATGCAGTGTAATTTACTACAGAGCGCACACTGTCCTGGCTCCTGATTTGATCTGCCACATTTATCACTGCATACTGCACTTTGTTTTGCACACTACTGTATGTTTACCATTTGTGCTGTATTGGATAAATAGAAAATAAGAGTTATATTCTTAACATAATGTCCAATACATCTCAAGTTATATCTTATGTTTAACATGTTTGATTTGAGCAGTAAAACATTTTCCCGGCTAAATTACGCTTAAGTCACAATAATGAGTCTTGCCTGCAGTCTGGAGATGTTGTGTAACAGGATAGATGCTTATAGTAACCCATGCTTATTGGCTCTCTCTTAAAAAGTTACTGCACAAGTATGCTACTTTTACACTGACCTGCTGGATAACACAACGGTACAGTAACTGTTACAGTACAATATAGTTGGTCTCAAACAGATTTGACATGGGATGTGATCATGGGAGCAGGGTATATACCGGCTGCTGTCATGTTCTGGTGTTCTGTGTGATTGACAAAGATTTTTAGATGATTGCTTACTGGCAAAAGTCAAGAGAGGAGGCCCTCTAGTCTTCATGACTTTATGGTCCCTAGATATGGCTCGAGTTTGCCTGTGCTTTGTTTTATGATGCACATTTTTGCACTTCCGCCTATTGTATGTTACATCCAGTGTATGGCTCAGTGTCTCCAGAGCACTTTTTTGGGTGTTCAGATCTGCGCAGGCTAGGTACCAGGCTGGCTGGACTGTGGGGGAGATATTCAGGTATTCTGGGTGGGCAACACCTTTTCTATTAATGCAATCATAGTTCATTGCATGAATCATTTTATTGTTTTAATTGTTAGCTGGTGATTTTTGGAGGGGCCCAAGAAAAATCTGGGGTGGGTTGTCCCTTTAGTCCTGGCCCTTGATCTGTGTATCTCATATTATATTGGCTATATTGGTATTATCATTCTTTTATATCAATAAATTCACCAGTATAAATCCGTAAAATATGGTATTTTAAGCAAAGGTTAAGGCTGTAGTGAACGTTATTAAAGGTTACAGATAAGGCAAAACTGTTACAATTTTGCTTTAATGTGTTAATTTATGTTTTAAGTACTTAGGCTTATTTTTATTTTCCACTGCATGATTGATGACTGACTGTTATATTTACCGTATGTTATTTTGATTATTGTTATTTTATTCATTGTTATAACAACTGTTTTTGTTTGCCTTTTTATAAACATCATGTTGGGGTTGTCAAAGGATTAAAATCAATTAATCTCTTCATTTTCTGGATCATTCATCATCCTATATTGTATCAAAGTATAAAAATAAATAAATCAAGTTTTTTTTAAGATACATTGTTAATTCAGTTAATAGGTTAGCACAACATTTTGCAAGCCCCAGTCCCAACATTCTGTGCTACTGTATATGATCAGCTTTGATTTTGCCGTGAAAATTTACTGTGCAATGATTTAATTTCATTCGTGTTAATGTTTATTTGTCTTTTTTCATTTGTCACTTGTTTTGCCTTGTGTGTGTACTGAGTTGTTAAACGTATGTTTTAGGGAAACTCCTAAGGAAGACAAAATGCCTCAACCATCTCAGTAAGTACAAGAAAAGTCAGTTGTCCAGCATACTTTAAGCTTTCCTTTCTCTGTCTTTGAAACATCCCCCAGTGCTGACCTAGGATCAGTTCCCAGGCTCGAAGATGTGGTGTAGTTGGAGACTCATGAAGTTCTCTACTCATTCTGCTTTTCATACTGTTTATGCTTTCCTACCCTACTAACCTCTGGCCTATATCTGTGTTGCGGTAGTGACCCATATTTACACTTCAGACATTCCCAGTTGGTCAGTGTGCTGCCCACACCGCTTTTTAGACCTCTTTTTGTATTGTGGCTTCTTTCTCCACCATGTCTTTCTACATTTCTCTGACATCTCTATACCTGTAATGATCTCCTTTGTCCACTGTATATGTAGAGCTATAGCTTCAAGTTAGTTTTTTCAATCAATAAAAAAAAGATTGTATATTCTGGAGAGTTCTATATTTTATATTGTAAACTACACATTTGTGGCCTGCTGCTGTAAATACTTTATAATACATCAGTTTATATATAATACATAATCTTTTAATGGAATAGTTCACACAAAAAATAAATTTCCTCCATATGTTGCAAACCTTTATGTTTTTATATCTTTTGCTGAAAAAAACCCCTGCTGTAATAGCCTATAGAGATTAGAGATGTCTGACCTGGTCTTTAGAAAATGGGCCATTATCAAGGTTAAAAAAATCATTATTAAGGTACAACGTATATCATTCATTATATCAAGTGATAGTTCACCCAAAAATGAAAATTCTGTCATCATTTGCTCACCCTCATGTCATTTCATACCTGTATAAATGATGTGTATTGTGTTCTGATGAACACAGAGAAAGATATTTGGAAGAATGTTAGCAATTTTCAATTCTGTGACATCTTTGAAATTAAAAATTAAATGGTAGTCAAAGGTGCCCCAGAACTGTTTGTGTTCCAAAATTCTTCAAAATATCTCACTTTGTGTTCAACAGAACAACAAAATATATATATTTTTTCCTACTATGGTAGTAGATGATGTCACAGAACTGAAAATGGCTAATATTTTGTGTTTAACAGAACAAAGAAATGTGAACAGGTTTGAAACAACCTGAAGGTGAGTAAATGATGACAGAATTTGTATTTTTGGGTGAACTATCCCTCAAGTTCATATAACTTGCACTGTATTCCAAATAATCTGAAGGTGTATGGTCAGTGTCATAATTCTTGCCCTTACATGTTCAAGCATAGGCATGGGCCGGTATGATGTTTTGACGGTATGAAAACCATAAGCCAAAATGACACGGTTTTGCGGTGTGTGGCGGTATTACAATTACAGCTTTAAAATGTGTTCGTTTAAAAGTCTGGGTAAAAAACATTGAACACAAAATATTTTATATTTAAGCAACAGAAAATATTTGGAACAGTACATGTGCAGTATGTCAGGTTAAATCAGTGGTTCCCAAACTTTTTTATAGCATGGCACCCATTAGTCTTTTTTTACATGCATTTCTGGTAATTAAACTTACATGAATACATAAATATATAAATAAATTAATTGCAGATGAGCAAACAATGAATTAAGCGTAAACAGAAAACACCATATCTTGTGAGCGGTATCAGGGCTGGACTGGGAAGAAAAATCAGCCCTGGCATTTTTAGGCCCACATCAGCCCTCCACCGAATCTGTCGATGGGGGGGGGGGGGGGTGTTGGGGGTGCATGCATACGTGTCTTTTGCATTTGCGTTGCGTGCATTCACATTTATAATGCGTCTGTCTAAGCGGCCAACGCCTCCGTTACGGCCCCATACGTTAGCGGCAAACGCGCCCGTTACAGCCCCATTTTAGTGGTTTTAAATCCGTGACTTTTCAAACTGCGGTATACCTTTAAAATGGTATTCAGCCTGTGCCTAAGTACAGTACATCATGTTTGGTGTGTCAAACTGACTTTTCATGCTGTGACACATGCAAGAGCCAATGCACATTAGCCGGGTTTCCATCCAAAGTTGCGAATTTAGCTTATGCGCAAAATTGGAATATCGCATAAAACATTTTCGAATAAGCACTGTTTCCATCCAACTAGTCAACTGTCACTTCCTAATAAACTGCTACTAAATATCAGTAAGAAAAGTAAGAGAAGCCACTGAATATAATAATTTTCATATATAATAAAACTTGCGCAAGCCGACGATTACGAAACAATAAATGCTTTTGTGGATGCCTGCTGGGAAACACAGTTGTGACAGTTCTAAGAGGCAATTACAGAATACTTTGACGACTTTGCTCAGGCATTTAAGAATGACCATAACAACATTTCTGATGCTGTGTAACAAGATCAGTACTCTGGTTAGTTATGGGATTCCTTTTGTGCCAATAAAAATGAATGCAAACTTTTAAAAACCGAACAAAAATATACAATGAGAATGAAAACAATAAACTCAATTGCAAGAATGTGACATGATTTTCAAATAAACTGCTATTTTTCTTAACAATTTTCTAAGTTTCGTTTTTGCAAATTAAAATTTTGAATTCGCTGCTAAATTTTTCATCTTTCCGAGTTTTCGTTTATGCTTCTCAAATTTTCTTTCGCCTTTCTGGCACAAATCTCATGTGTGGGCGGGATTTATGGCCACTTTACGCTCATTGGTTAGTGAGATTTGGATTGACAGCTCCCTGACCAGGAAACCGATACAGAAGACAGTGCAGCGGATTAAAGAGCAATCTGCTTGCGGTTTTCTGTATTGTATTGTTTTAGTGTTTGTACTTTAATTACTTTCTTATTTTGTTAGTATATTAGCAGGGTTGCCAACTTTCACGCACTTAAAAGTAGGACACGCTTCCAGGCTCTATCACGCCGTAACAACAAGCCAACGTCGAGTAAAGACAGGATAGTATTTCATATTCGCATGCAACTTTACGTGGGTTTAGAGGCCGTCAAGACAGCAATCTATAATTTATAATTTCAATGATATCAGGAAAACGAGATGCCTAGTGAGTTTTGAGGAGATATACAATAAAGTGTTATGCTTCCTGTTCATATTTCTCATTTATAGATTATAATCGTGGTGGCATTTTATGTATCGTTTCTATCTTTAAATGTTTGTTTATAGTTTAAGAAGTCTCTCTTCTGCTTTTCTTTAACCTATTTTATGTAGGTGTGTAAATACATAATGAAATGTTGTTTGCAAGAGGCAGACTAAATTAATAAAACATTCTAAAGGCCTCTAATTGTGTCACCTTATGAATTTGTTTTGTTGTAGCGTTTAAAAAACATAAATGTCATTTGAATGTATTGGTAGTGTTTTATGAGGTGTACTTTCTGTGAATGTAAAGAAAGGGGTGTAATACTGTACATTCACCATGAGTTTAAAAAGAAAGATACAGTACTTGACTTATAAGTGGACTTAATTCTTTAAAAGGAAACTGTATGCAAGAGCGACATCGTCAACATCAGGTACATTTATGTATCCGAGATAATAAAATCGCTAAAAGTTTCTCTGTACAGTAACTATGCAGCAATGTTTTCATTTAGCACGTTAATTTCTCACAACCCAATAATCTGTAAGGTGTCTTTATTGGATGTTACAATGCAAGTTGTTCATTCCTTTTTAAGAAAATAATCTTAATAGTCCATAAAATAATACCTGACAAAAAATATAAAGCACACAATGAACGTGCTTAGTAAAGACAGAATTGCTACTGTACAGGAATAAAACTTTTAGTGATTTTCTTTATTATCTGAATTACATTCATTTACCTGAGGCTGAGAAGGGCGATGAGGAGGAGGACGCTTGGATCCACACCACGCATGACTTACCAACTTCAAATACCAATTACTAATATACTAACTAAATAAGAGAGTAGTTTTAAGTACAAACAATAAAGATAACAGCATAAAGATCGTTCTCTAAGATTCGTTGCACTGTACTGTCTTCAGTATCGACTTCCTTGTCAGGGAGCTTTCAATCAAAAACTCACTACCCAATCAGCGTAAAGCGGCCATAAATCCTGCCTACATGTGAGTTTTGTGCCAGAAAGGTGAACGAAAAATTGAGAAGCATAAACGAAAACTCGGAAAGCACAAATGAAAAATCTAGCAGCGAATTCAAAACTATTATTTGCAAAAACGAAACTTAGAAAATTGTTAAGAAAAATAGCAGTTTATTTGAAAATCATGTCACATTCTTGCAATTGAGTTTATTGTTTTCATTATCAAAGTGTTTTTATCTTTCTCATTGTATATTTTTGTTCGTTTTTTAAAAGTTTGCGTTCATTTTTATTGGCACAAAAGGAATCCCATAGTTAGTCAACTTACGCCGTCTCATAGTGCAGTTACGTGACTTTTTGGAGGAATTTATTAGGCAAATGCGTTTCCATCTCCCATTATTCGCATTAACCCTTTTTCGCAAAAAAGAAAAACCACCTCAAGCGAGCGTAAAAACTTTTTTGTGAATTAAGGGTTTTTAATTCGAAATTTGCTGTTTCCATCACTCGTTTCTGATGCGAAACTTCAAAATGCGAATAAAACCAGAGTGATGGAAACCCGCTTATTGTCTGTTTACTATTAAACTGTTGGAAAAAAACAATATAGCATGATTTAAAATTACAATTGAAAAGCTGCAGCGAAGTGGAAGACTTAAGTCCCGACCTGTTTCTTATAAAAGGCCTCAGAAGACTTTAAATAAAGTGTCTGAGTTGTTTATACTACATGTATTTTGTTCTGTTTAGAGCATAAAAGGCCAGTAAATTACTTCAGTTGTATGGAAAAAAGTAGTTTGAAAATTGTGTCCAGCTGTGAACCATTCAGCCATTTTTGGGTGAACTATTCCTTTAAACAGGCATGCTGTACTGTATGTCCATTGGTTTGTTTCGAATGGCATTCAAGTGTTACAGCATTATTCAGCAAACGTTTTGGGTTTTCTACAGTATGGTGTAGTCCCAGTTAGGCTGTTAGAGGGGAAAGATAAACGTCATTGCTCGGTTCTTGGCTGTTGATGTTACTGTGCTTGTCTGAACAGGTGGAACCTTTTCAGTGGAATCACTGAGTTGGTTAGTAATGTTCTTCAACCACAGTCAAAGTCCCCCAGTGAGGAGGAGCCAAAGGCGTAAGTACAGTGAAGTGGTTCACTTAAAACCTTCAGCGGGTATCTTCTTGACTCATCTTTCAAACTGCTGAAGGTGTCTAGCTTATAGTTTATGTGAGCCGAACAGAAGCGATGTGATGCTCTATAGTACCTGGACCTGTTGTGAGGGATTTTTCAATGTAAGATAGTCAACTGTAAGCTGTAAAAATGAGTAAAAATGTGAATCTCATGAAAGCGGACTGGAAGTATTCCAATATTTCACAACAAAATGCTTTGTGATGTGTTGCACTATGACATTATTGGCACAATTTTTTTTTATGAACACCCCTACCCCTGTAACATGAAAAACTGATTCTAACTGGAATCCTAAATAGGCTTGTCAAAACATAGTCTTCAATACTTTTTCTTTGGTTTGACTTTCTCCCTGAGATTCACCTAAAAAGATTCTGGTCAAAGTATAAAGATTATTTTTTTAGTGAACTTTATTAGTTCATTGATCTAACCCATAAAATTACTTTTGTTGGTGTAACCTCATTCATTCTGGTTGATAATTACATGAAATCATATTTTTGAATCATATTTTCAACAAAACCAGTTAATGTAAATGCGACCACATTTTTGGGTCATGCAACAAAACTTTTTTTTGTTTATGCATTGGCTGTATGCTTTCTTTTAAAACTCAGTTTACAGCAGTTTCATATACAGTACTTCTACATGATTTGACCAATATGAAGCAGTACAGATAGACCATTTCTTTAGTTGAGCATGTTTACAGCACATCACACGGAGCATTAACGCAAATAATGAGATCAGGGAGTCACGCATTCGAGAAACAGTGTCAAATAGTTTCAGAGTGGAGCCCGTTCGTTTAGCTCAGCCAAAGTGAATATCATGATCTGTAGTTCATGGTAAACCCCTCCTTACATACTTGACTCTTCCATACATCTAAAAGCACTGAAAGATGCCTTCTAGATCAATAAACATCTGACGAGTAAGTGTTTTCTCTGGATAGGTTATTGATTGAGTTAGGCCTAGATCGGGCAAATGTCATCCTGGGATATAGCCTAGTCTACTGTCTTATGAGTCTTATTAGTAAAAGTATTAAACACAGCCTTACAATAATCACTGCCATGATTAAGTGAGATTCGACAGATGAATCTTTTGTCTTTTTGTTTAGAGTTCAAGCTTATTATATTAATGCGTTTACTACCGAAAGAGGAATTAAGATGAGTCACGATTGAATACAAAATGGTGCCTTAAACCGTAAATGTGTATTTTTTACTTGTTTAATTTAATAACGGAGGTATGATATTTACACGTTGTTACCAGATATATTCCACTTTATTTACAAATTGAACATTTCATAAAAGTCGAGAAACAACTTAGTTCAACCCTTTCTGCAGCACAACAGGAGAGGCAAAATAATAAAAATCATTGTAAATATTATAATCTCAATCTGTCTTCCCATTTAACACAAATTACAACATTGACTATAGAACACTTGGCACAACATTAAAATCCCTATTTTAGTACTTTACATACTTGATGTTTATTGTTTTTCAATACTGAAATCACACAAACCGGGGTTTAAGATTTTTGAGAACAGGGTTGCAAAAAGGGCCACCTTTATGTGAAATAAATTTGATATAAAACAGCAAATACAAATGTGTTTAAACATGTTTGTCTGAGACTGTTGTCATTGGACAGACAACATCTTTTTGATGTGACAGAATCACATTTGATGTAACAATCAGCCCTGACCGCTGGTCTCAGAGGAGCCTTTAAAGGTTACTACCAAAACACTACCAAACAGCCCTCAATTGATTTCTTTTCTGCTCTCCACAGGAAGTTGCACCAGCAGTTTGAGATGTATAAGGACCAGGTGAAGAAGATCGGCGACGAGGCGCAGAAGAAACCCGAGCAGAAGGCCGACTCGCCCACCTGCGGAATTTGCCACAAAACCAAGTTTGCCGATGGCTGCGGCCACGTCTGTTCTTATTGCCAAACAAAGTTCTGCGCTCGCTGCGGAGGACGAGTATCTCTCCGGTCCAACAAAGTACGTCTGGCTTGAGTCTCTCACCATTGCGTCTGTAGACACTAAGTGATTGTCTGTCTGTCAGTCTGCTTGTCTGTATCACTGTCTGTGTGTCTGTTTGTGTCAGATCCTGTATAAAGACCCTGTCAATGTGATCCTGTGTCTGTGTGTCATGTCTTAAATTATCACATCTCACGGCTGTGGCATGATTTTATGGCTTTTGTTTATGGCAAACATTACAAACACAACACAGAGAAATTATCATGAGGCATTCATAATTCAAATGTTTAAATACTCCTATGATAAAGATTGTAAATATGATAAAATGTTGTGATACAGTAGCTTAAACATCAACTGTGTAAATGCATACAAGGACCAAAATAATATCATAACATAATGTTTAGGCAAACAATCAAAATAATTCCCAAAATGTTGGAATCGAAGGAAATTTAAAACTTTTGGATTGTAAGATTTAAGATAAAAAGTGTGAAGTACTGAATAACTTCATGTATTCAGTTTTAATTGTAAAACCACAAGAGGGCGCTGTATTTTAAAAACATGAAGCCCCTACCCCTGTCTCATTTTTGCGGTGTGCTGGAATTTGTTTGCTAACCACCTCAACTCCCATTTCTATAATTAGGAATGCACTTAATTCACAATATTTATCAAAATATTAGTGATATAATATAAGTGTTGTATATTTTTAGGAACAATAGCATAATCACACCATTTTAAAAACAATGAATAATAATAATAATAATAGTGTACGTGTATTGATTAATAATAAAAATAAATAAATACTAATATAAATATTTTAATAATTAAATACATATTTTGACTATGGATGTCACATTTTAGTGGAACATGTCTATAGTTTATCTGCTAGAGTAAATCGGATTGGACAAACAGGGTAAAAAGATAAACAAGAGAAATCTGCACACTGCTCAGTATATATAAAGATAAAATAGAAGATTTTTTTATCAGGCAGGTAACAATCAAATGAAAAAAAAAAGATTTCCGAAATAAGGCCACTTAGTTTGACATTTAGTTATAAAATGATGTTTAAACATTACAAGAGTTTACACTTATAAAATAATACTTTTACGGTCATTTTACAGTTAACACCATTATTCATTTTTATTCTCTCTCTTTATAGGTTATCAGAGTCTCTGAAATACAAAAATAGCAACACGCTATACATACAAACTAAAAAGTGCCTTTTGTGAAAACAAAAGCTTAATATGTTCTATAGATTAGGGTTTTTTTTGTCAGCCGAACACCTTTGACCTAAATCATTCTAAATAGCACATTTACATGTTTTACTTCAAAAACCGTTTTAATTAGTAGTATTTTACATAAATATTGTTATTTCTAAACATTTCTTTGCAATTTAAAGTGTTTCAAAGTAATAGAAACCAGGGCCGGCTCTAGGCATGGGCAGCGGTGGGCTGAGCTCACATAAACGCCCGTCTTGCCCACCCAATGAGAATAAAATAACACCAAAAATTGCAGCATTTTCTATTGGCTGAAAGCAACGTCACTCTTCACTCACAGAGCGGCTTTTGTTTGTAACAGAGAAGCATGCTACAGGTGGAAGCAAAATACTGTGCAAAGGAATTTTAGGCGCACTGCATGTTTGCTTTGAATTTATTATAAACAGCATGTAAAGTTAACTGTGCAGAAAAATCAGATTCATTTATTATAACGGGTGTTTTTGCGGTCTTATTTTGTGAAGGAGAAGGACGCGTCACGAGAGCGGTTACATTAACAAACAGCTATTATTTGCTTGCAATATTTAGACTAGATTTTAACCTGATGACCAACAGGAATGACTGAAAGCTCCATCTTCCGAAGCTCCCGCTTCAGACATCTGTCTCTCTCCATCTCAAACACCCCAAATAATGCTGCAGGTGGTAGCGAAACACTGTGCCAAAGAGTTAAGTTTAGGCGCCCTGCGTGCTCACGGACCTCATAAACAACAGCCGATATGATGTAAAGTTCATTGTGCAGTGTAATCAGATTCATTCATTAAAACGGGAGTTTTTTGCGAAATTAAACGGAAGTCAGTGATCGTTCAGTGATGGGGAATGTTCTTAGCCCGCTTTCTATATAGGCTTTATGTCCAGTTTATTCATGCGTAAAACATCAATAAAAAGAAACGTACACAATTACTATATAAAGGGCAATAATCAACAATAATTATTTTTGTTTTAATTGTGCAGTTTTCTGTAACGAATGCGTGTTTTTATATTTATAACATCACAAATCATTTAAATCCTGCATGTATTGCAGTCATATTGCAATGTTTGTTGAATTCCAACAAAAGCAAACCTCAAGAGTGACAAAGCAACAGCAATATGAAAGACTGAGAGCATGATAATAAGATCATTTTAAAAATCAGGGTTACTTCATGAAACATTATTTTTTACTTTTTCTAATACATGTACAGATCATCTTTTTTGTTGTTTTAACCTGTTTTCTCCAGTTCATTTTCTGCAAATAAATGCAAATAAAAAACACATTTTTAAATAAAATTTGGGAAATCTGCGGCTATATATGTGTGGTTGGGGTATATGCCCACCCTTCTGCACCTGGCAGGAACCGGGCCTGATAGAAACAACTTGAATGTGCACTGGTAGACATACAGTGTACCTCACGAACCCTCGTGGACCACCAGGGGTTCGCGAACCCCAGTTTGGGAAACCCTGCTGTAGACAACAACAGACATCATTACAACGCCTCACCCATACAGTAGCTCCCCATCTATAAAGATTCTTGACATCCTAATTTGTCGGCCACCTGTGTTCTCGTCCCTCCAAGGAGTTGAAGAATGTGGAAAATAACTTTACTGATGGTCAATTGTTAATCAGTGACTAATTCACTATTCACAGCTCATGAATGATGAATGATGTGCATAATGCATCGTGTTTAGCACGGCTGCAGCCACAGGAAGAGCTGTACATGCTTCTGCTGAGATGACACTCTGATGAACTGCACATATGTACTTCACACTGGTCACTCAACTTGAGTCAGTGGCAAACAAAGCCTTTTGTCTAAGATGTAATTCAGAACTAAACTATATTGTACCTAAATCCGAATTAAAAGCAGTTCTCAGTGGTAACTTTATAAATACCAGACAGCTAATCAACTTTACCTATATGTTTCTAATTAATTATTTATCACAGATGGGTAAGTTATAGAAGAATGATATTTTTAAGATCATGCATTGGTCAGTGTAGAATGTCCCGCACTGGCATGTGATCAATAAGAACTACTGCGATAAAATAGTGATAATGGTATTTTGGAAGCTGATTTAACTCAGAGAGTGTTTTTTCCCATGATGCCGTGCGCTCGCTGCTGAAAGCAGCCAGTGGTAGGGTGTCATGGACACCGGCGCTGCTGTGTCTGATGTCAGTGTCAATGGCTCCACATGTTAGTGAGGCCGTGGATTGGGTTGCCCCCGCAGTGCTAGATGACCAGATACTTTTTCAGTACTGGGACAGTGATGTCACGAAGCTCTTGCTACACACCCACAACATATCTGTGAGAAGTGCAGGATAAGCCAAGAACATTTCGTTATCTATATACAAAATATATATGTAAATCAATTCAAAGTTCATTAATAACATCCATAACGTTGACTGTAATTTTTTTAAAGCCTGTTTTTGTTCTCCATACAAATTAACATCAATTTTATGTGATAAATCATGTGATTATACTTTTTTAGTTTCCATTCATAAGAGTATAATAATTCAAATAACTGTGTTTAATATACAGTAGATGAACTGCTGATATAGGAGTATTAATGCAATGTCTATTAATGATTATTAAAATTAAAATGATTTTTTATGGTAATTCAAACCTTCCAACTCATTTTATTTCAAACTAGTTCTGTCCCGGCCAATACAAACACATTGCACTTTGTTGCACTATTCAGTCACCAAGAGCTCCAAATCTATTTTGTTTCTTTGCAAAAAAAATTGTAACTTTTAGTTTAATTTAATTGAATGAGTTCTGTTCCTATGTATCGGACTGCTGCCATGAAGTTAGTTCTTACCTGCGTTTTTGCGCCGTTTGAGGTGGCATGCATTTGTAATGAGATGGATTCCGGCTTAGACGGATGAGAGCGGCGAAATCCGTAAATAATGTAGGGTAAAGCGAAAAGCATTGAGCCGGCTTCATCGGACATTCAGCCTCTTAAACGCTGATCAGTTCCCGAGCTCAGACAGAATCGAGCGGCCGGTGTTGTGTCTCTGGTGCTGTCCGTGGTTCTGAACTTCTTTCAAACCATCTTCTCTGTCGTCCCGCATCATATCTCGACGGACACAAAATGACATATAGCTACAAAATGGGTAGGAAATGCATCTACAGTATCTATGCTTTAAGAGTCTGATGTTTAATGTTTCACAATGGCTTAAAATAGACAGGTAGCTTCAATAGGTGTACTGTTTCATTATTTATGTTCTTTGGATTACCCATACGAATAGCAGACAAACACCAGATCAATAAACAATTGCATAAATAATTATAAAGGACAATAGGGTTTACTTACCCATCCGTCTAAATATCAGGTTGTGGCAGGCATTGAATATGTTCTAATTTTATACAGTACAGTATCTGTTAGTATGATACTCTCCCATTGTACCTTTATGGGTACCTCGTTTATGGTTAATATATATATATATATATATTATACTGTACTGTAAAGAAATGAATTCTTTTTTAATCATTGTCAATAAGCAGCAGGTTCCCATTGTGTCAACTTAAGCCGTATAATGTGACAACATGTCTTGTGATCAGTCAGTATCCATTAAATGAATTCTATTTTTTCTGGGCAATAGAAAATATTACAATATATTATATTTTTACCTTGAACTTAATCTTGAAGAATATGTATTTGGAGCTCTTGGTGATTTGTTTTTAATTTAATGAGTTAATAATTTAGAAGAACATGATTTGGAGGTTTTAAAAGACTGCAGTTATTGTTGACGTCTTTGTATATCTCTGAATGCAGAAATTTGTGTAACTTACACAGTAAAGCATCTCTCATTGAACAACATTTGCGTCAAGCACTTTAATGTCCACATTCCGTTTTAAAAGAAGTTCAGGCAATATTTTCTTATTACTCGGGTCTCTGTGTCACTAATGGGACTCTATGTTTTATATTCTGGGCCCATTCACACACAAACTCATTTATTCCTTTCTCGTGTGTTGTCATATTCAAACGGTCTCTCTCGTAATGTATCCCTCTGTCTTTATAGTGTTTCTTAGTTTTCTCTCATACTGTTATTTCCCTTTCTCTCTCTTTGTAAAAGTTACTGTCTCCCTCTCTCTCTGTGTTGTCCATTTTCTTCTAGCACCTTCTCTGATGGTTTACATTGATTTACATTGATTCACGCATGCCCTCGCCATCGCGTTTATATGTGATAAATATGCACACGTAAATCATTTTGATACACATCAAAACATTCAGAACACCGGAATAACCACATAGTCACAGAAACATCACGTATCAATCACAAATGTAAAAATCTAGTTTTGTTTGTTTTTCATTATCTTTAACTGCACAGTTAAATTGAAGCCAAATATATGCTTACCCAGCCAAACGGCAAGGGAGCTAAATTTAATACATTTTGTGTTTGGATCAATACTCTCACTTCATTTTCATTGATTTTCAGTTTGAACAAAGTTTATTCATTTAAATGTCATTTATATTCAAACTGTTTTAATCTCGCAATTTTGGCTAAAGCTGAAGTCCGGAGGGATATTTGTACAATTTTTGCTTTAACCCTACGGGTTCAAGTAAGGTATCAATATATGATGTGTATGGTACAAAGTGGAGAAAACACTGAACTTTAAACACTAAACACTAAAGTGTTTATTTTAGAAAATTGTTTGGCAAAAAGGCAAACTACAGCGTATCAGACAATATGGGGTTTATTCTCAAGCCCTGACTCAATATGCTTTGTGGATGTGGTGTCATTTTTGCCAGGTCTCCTTAAATTTGTCTTCTTAAACTGAGCTCCGCTACACTCCAAACACAACTACACACATACAAAAACTTGAATACCTCTCTAATAATATAATTAAATAAACTATTATTTAATGTTTCAATAGTTTTCAATTGTCCTAAGGCAGACCTCACTTTTGGCCACTACTGTACATGTTCTTACCACAGTACTGGTGAAAAGCGCTGTGACAGATTCATCCACTTCAGTTTTTTTAATTTAAATCATTTCCAATGCAGGTAATGTGGGTATGCAACCTGTGCCGAAAACAACAAGAAATCCTCACCAAGTCGGGAGAGTGGTTCTACAGTGGTTCTGAGGGGTCCAGATCAGGGCCCCAAGCCAAAGTGAGAGGAGGCCCAGTCAGTGCGAGCCAGGACCCTCTCAGAAACGGTTCGGGGGTCCCCACAGACAGGTTAGGAATACCCAATTTATTCTCCAGCATCTCATGTGTCAAATGTAATCTGACTTGTTTTAGCAAATTTTGTTTTTGTCTTCCGATTTATTTGCTTCTTGCGTGGAGAAACATCTGGATTGGAATACTGTATATATATGTATGACATCATCAAGGTTTTCAGTTGCTAGGGTTGTGGGCATTCGGTTGCTAGGGTTGCTGTAAAGAATACAGACCTAATTGCTTTTATGTTCTTCCTTTTGACTTAAAATTTAGCTACACTAGTACAAGATTAGTCTAATTATAGTTTATTAGAGCATTCTTATTTGTTGTGTAAACAAACATGTGTTCAAACAAAATTCAAACATTGAAAAATTCACAGCTACTTTTGCAACATTGCAGTAATTCAACTCCTCAATTTAGCAGAACTGTGTTATCCTCTTGTGTAGGAACAATTATTTATGATATTTGTCTGACATAAAGGAACATTCAGTGTATTTATTAATATGGTAGTGTATGGCTAACTCTCAAATTCGATTTTCATGTTTTGAAAGCAGTGTGGTTACCTTTAGCTTCTCTTGTGTTCTGAATGGTTTTAGTAGGGTTCTATGCAGTTGCTTGAGTGTTCTTAGTTATCTAATTCACTTCAGAGGGTGTATGCTTAAAAAGTACACTTTGAAAAAGAACGGTGCTCAAAAGGGTTCTTAGTGGTAATGCCATATAAAGAGAACCTTTCATTCTAACACTGTGCTGCGTCCGGTGTAGACACGGTGTAAATGTCTTAAAAAAAGAACCATTTATTTCTTATCTTTTTATAATGGGAAGAACCTTTCTCTGTTTAAAAAAACTGTTTGTGCAACAGGATGTTAAAGTCCCAACAAAGAACCTTTTAGGAACCTTTATATTTAAGAGCATAGGCAGTAGTTATGCTTGTCTTAGCTAGACACCATGTCCGGATTTTGAACCAGTCACCTTCAGATGAAAAGACTAAATCTATCATCGCTAAGCTATGACCACCAACACTTTACTCCAAGGACACCCTATTAAAGGCGTGTCTGCTTCTGTAGGCTATATGCAAATTTCTCAGTGGAACATTTTCCTCCCGGAGCCATTAAGGACTCTAGACTTGCTCACAAAGCGGACTTTTTCAGTTTTTCTTCTTAAGTGGTCTAGATGATAATAAGGGAAGTCTATACATAGGCTACATCAGATAAACAGGACATTTGTCAAACGATCATTAAACGATTCCCGTGTTCTGTTCTCTTCAGATGCGCTCTGTTTGATTCTGTATGCAACAACGCCTTGGGTGAATGCGCCCTCTTAAATGTCCTCTTAACTATGATAGGCGCTGTTGCGTCCCGGACTAATGTCACCGTGTACACTTTCTGTCACAAAATCTAATTCTTCTGACTACAACTGCGCCAACAACAATTACAAAACCAAAATGAAACGTTTTAAGATTAAATCAAATCAAATCGCGCAAATACGAATAAGTTTTTATGGCCACTGCTGTCACGTCCAAGTGCCCATTCCTATGATGTCATCATGATGGTCGTGGCAATCGGGACAGTTGTTAGAAATTATTAGTCAAAAAGCTAGCTGTAGTAACATCTGAATTAAATGGTTTTTCCAGAAATGCAACTTAACGGAACCAAGCTTGTTCATTTATATCCAACGAAACATTCCATAGCCTACTACTTCAAAGGACATAATTTGATAGTAGAAATAGCTCGGTAGAACTAGATCTTTGAGAAAAAACTTGTTGTTTAACCGCGTAACAAAAGATAGAGAGAGAAAAGAAATTTTCAAATGGGATCTTTAGCCATAATGAAAGCATTTGGAAAAACAGTGGGTTAAACATTAAATCGAGTACTTACACACAGAAACGCCCTTGCTTCAAAGATCCTCGTCAAGTTTCTCCTCGGAATTTTGAACGTATAATAAAACGAAATATGGTGCTTTTCATAAAGGCATTCGTCTATATATATCAGTCGTGCACTCTAGAGCGCGCTGCTCCAGTGCTTTGGACGGTCTGCTGAAACAGACTACAGCGCGCTCTTCGGCTCTGTCTCAAAAACCCAGTGAGCTGCCTACCTAGTCAGCATCACAGACACGTTCGATTTGAGCCTACGCCGTCAAAAAACGGTTGCCTCACGAGGTTTTGACACACAGCCTCTGTCTCTACTTCTGCCGTTAGATCGCACCGCGTCTACATCCCCGTTTGCGCATCTCTAACAGAGACCCGCGTAATAAAACAGCCAGCGACTGCGCGTCGGGAACGATGAGTGAGAGAGAGTCCGCTCTTCTCTGGGTCTGGCTGATTTTTCGAGGCGAGACAGTGGCGCATGGACGCATCCGGACATTTTAGCCGGTAAAAATGCAGCGCTGTTTTTCTCTCTCTCTGGCCGTCAGACGGCATCCACCCCGCGCTCCCCGCATCCGCAGCATCACCTCAGGGCTGGACCATGAGGCGCGCGTCCATCACATCTCCGGCAAAATATGGGACTTGATCCACACGGCAGCGCGTCGGATATAGGGGGTCGTGGTGCTGTGGGTGTGCTGCTGTTGTTCCCCGAAGTGAAAGACTACTGGGTTGCTTAGGAGGGGGCAGGCGAAAATGCAATTTGGGACATTGCGACAGTTTTGTAGCTCTTTTCTATCGCATTTCAAGCCACCTCAGAACATCTCGAAGCCGGAGCTGTTGGGACAGGCGCTTAACGGCAGGTGAGACCATCGATGTCTACAGATCATCGTAAGACGAGCTGTGTTTGGTTATGATTGAATCGAAGAACACAGCACGGGGGCATCCAGTGCTACAGATATAAGTAGATTGACATTTTTGTGCCGTACCGTGCGTTTTGAACTTGTTTATGGGCTATGATTTGCATGCATCGGTGTTTTATGCTTCCTTAAAGCAGCCATACGACTTCATTTGATAATGTGATGTTTGCTTGCAATAATTATAGCGCAACGTTAGTGTTGCATATTATATTTTAGTATAATTACAAAATAAACAAAGTACCTATTAAGAAAGTATGCGTAATCTGGGACTAGTGTCACAAGTCTCAATATATAAGGTTTTGAGTCAAAAGTGCAATTGTTAACAAATTTGACCCTGCAATCTTATCTTATCCAATCCTAATATAATCATAGTTTTTCTTATAGCTGTTGGGTAAATACGCAAACACAGTAGGGTCAGCTAAGAATTAAGGCAAGTTTGAACCTGAAAGTTCAACTTTTGATCTTTTGTTATCAGGTCACAGGTGAGTTTTGAAGGAAATTCTTTTACTTGTTGGTCGAACGAGTGGCTTGGTATTTTCATACGTTATAGTAGTAGTAAGTTTATGATATTTCTGTTTGAAGAATTGTCTTGTTTCTTAAGCTTGTGCTGGGCTCTGTCCTGGCCCTACATGCAGTGAAACACCAGAAAATATGCAGCTGTCTTTTGTTGATCATAATCTTTGATCAGAATTGCCAGCGCTCTTTTTATTTGCTTTTAAATGCAGGCAATTATGTATACCAATGAAAAGTATTTTTATATAATGTTAAATGATTAAAATGATGATGATGTGGTCATCTAATCACCATGTTGACATAATGTGAACAGCCACATCACAGAATTAAAAGAGTTCCTACACACTCTAGAAAATGCTGTTTGTCCCGCAGTCTAGGGTTAAAAAGAGATGAACCTGCAACCCCTGGCTTATAAATTAACCCGTGATGGGTTGTTTCTACGGAGCCACTAAAGGACATAAATAAATCAATTTATATTTTGTGAAAAATAAAATATTTTTCAAAGCTTTTGCATTCTCTCGCAAAGATATTTGCATTCTCTCACAAAACATGTTGCGAGTTTGGAGCGAACACTTTTTGTTTAATGTCCGTACATTAACAATGGAGCAGTTCATAGAGTTATATAATTATTTATAAAAAAAAAAAAAAAAAAATAAAAGAAATAAAAAAAGATAAAAAATTAATAAAAAAATTACAATCAATAACTTGTGAGCTAAACGTTATTAAACACAAATGACATCTCAGTCCAAGTAATGTAGACCATTGTTGCCAACTTGGCGACTTTGTCGCTAGATTTAGTGACTTTTCAAACCCGACTTATTTTTCAGAAAGGGACTAGCGACAAATCTAGTTACTTTCTGAATAAGCCTTGGCGATTTAGCGAAACATTCTGCTTCACATCTACTGCCCAGCGAGAGCGGGTTTTTGCATTGCCAGCACAGCACCGCCTCTCTGTCTACTCTGTTCAGTGAGCGGCAGGGAGAAGCAGCATATTCAGGTCAGACCACAGTGACGCATGAATGAGATACACATGTACAAACAGTTTCCAAGAACTAATCACTTACTGACCATGTTTGAGCATTTATGATTTAAAACGCTATGTATGGACGCATAACACAGATGGAATCTAGCTGTTCAACGAAAGTGACTGCTGGTGTGTAGTTTTAAGTGGTCAAGTTCACTTAATAATACATAAAATTTGTTGTCTGCCAACAGAAACAGAAAAATAAGTAATTAAGAACCCATTTATTGTGCATTTAGGTGTATTGTTTTAATATAATACTGTTATACGACAGATCAGAGAGTAGAGATATGAAGCAGACCTGAAGCGCTTAACTTGTCAGATACGACGTGATGACGTCACTAGTATGATAATTAATGCGTGGCGTCATCTGGCGACATTTATGCGACTTTTCGGGCAGGCTTTGGCTACTTTCCATTGAAAATAGACTGATGTAAACACTGATGTAGACAACGAGCTACAACTTTCCTTAAAACGAGCCTTGATCTCAGGCGGCACTGCATCATTTGCAAAGTGCAAAACTGGAAAAGCTAAAGAAATAAACAATCAAGGAGTTTAGTAAAGTTCAAAAAGACATTTGATCAAACTAAGTGTTGTAGTATGACCAGCAGGAGAGCATTGATGTTTAAACTGAATTTGGTGACACTGCAGTATGTGATGTTAATGACTATTTTTGTAGCAACACTATTTGCACTTTGCAGACGGTTCCTTCAGACTTCTCCAGCCGCATGCTCATAGAGATCAATTTTATATGATAGAGCTAGTTTTGAGGAAAATTAGGTTGTAGCTCGGATAGATATATACTGTATATAACTAGATGCAGCATTAGCAGCTGTTTCTGTGGGCCGCTATACATAGGTTGTCCGCCATATTGGAACGTTATTAGGTACGTTAAGCGTTTTTCACGTTAAGCGTTTTTCACGTTAAGCGTTTTAGAATGTCCCGATGAAAGCGTTACGTCAGTTTTGTTTGTGCAATAGGGAGCATTAGAGATGACGTGTTTTTGTATGCAAACCCTAGAAGCTTGAATGGGTCTTTGGTAAATCGCCTGAAATAAGGTCTGTGGTTAAGAAAACCTCTTAAATATTTTCACGTTTTATTCTATGACATAAAACACGCCAGTTATAACCCAATCGTGACTTTTTAAATCCTTAATGTGTCTTAAAAACCTTGGTTGCTAACAAGTTGTTAAAAGCGACTACTTCCTTTGGCGGGGACGTTAGACGTCATCTCGCTCACAAATAATGCAACATGGACACGAATCTCTAAAAACGTAGATGCGGATTAATTCACTGAGTAATTACTTAACAGGGACCATATTTTTAATAAAGTTTGAAGGAGTTGTCTAAGCATAGTGGTGGTGACGTTGATATCAAGTGACCTTAAGTGTAGTCTGTTTATAGCTTCATGTTAGCTTTTTACTTCTGCCGATTGTATTTCGGGTACAAAAGCAACACATGCTGTGTTAATTTGTAAAGATTGTCTTGATAGACAAAACGTGTAAAAATCATGAACATTTGTTAATCACAGAGCTTATTTTTAGCGGTCTTCCAAAAGTCTATGGGAAAAATGCATAGGCTTTCGGTCGAGGAAAACACTGCAGCACTAACTTCCGGGTTGGCCGGGTGGCTCCCTATAGCACAAGGCTTGTTCGACTTGATGCGGCGCCGCAAGATCCGACAGGCGGATGACATCAAAGTACCGCGAGAGCCATTCGAAAAACCATAAAATGTTTGGTTTCGAATCGCTCTCGCGGTACTTCGAAGTCATCCGCCTGTCGGATCTTGCGGCGGCACATCAAATCGAACAAGCATATAGGCTTTTTTGTTCGATTGCGTCATTACGCCTGCTTTGAACGTGAAACGTAATTGGCTCCTGTGATCAAATGCGTCATGCTTACGTTCTGGTTTATGTTTGAACGGTCGGGAGCTGCTGACTGCAACTGCTGGCATGCATTCGCAGACGTGGAGTTCACTGGATAAAAATATCGTGAGGTTCGGTTCAGAAGGTCTGCAACACGAGTTGTTTGTTTGTAATACTTTTTTATACTGTTTTTTGGTCTGTTTGTGCAATAAATTCCTGTGACATACTTTTATTTGCGTGTTGTGTTTTATATGGTTGAAAAGTGGTTAGGTTTAGGGCGGGGGGTGGGTTAGGTCCTCCAAACAATTTTGAAACCATAAATATTTATGAAACCAATTATATTTTTACAAATGCAATGAATTAAACGTTATAGCGAACAACCTAAAGCAATGCAATATCCCGCTCATAAAAAAACGACGCCAAAGGGTGCCCTGCGCGTAAAGGCGACGTAGGTGTGACGAGTCGGCAGTGAGAATGAGTTGGAATCCACACATATACTGTATGAATGTGTGTAATATGAGATTGAGAAAAAGAGATGAGTGATTCTTTTTCTTATTTTAAACATTTCAATCTTATTTGGTGACTTTGTGGTGATGGGGATCTAAATGCAGATTTGAAGATGGATGGACATTATTTCTGTGTACTGTAAATTACTCACAGCTGAATTGCTGATTTCTAGCAGCGGAAAACAGCAGATTTTAGTTTCCTAAAGCCACTAAATTAGGAATTATAAGGAACCTTGAACTATTTATAACTCAAGGAAAATAGTTCGCTTTGGGAAAAGTGTATCCTAGTGAGTCATTCAGTCAAGTCATGATTTATTAAGCAATGTTATGGCATACCTGAAACAATACAGATGGATTACGTTACAATACAAACCAGAGTGTATACATTTTCATTCACGACATACAGACAGGGTATCTAGAGGGTTTTATTTCAGAAGCCTTTAATTGTTTCTAGTTCAAAATCAAATTTTTTGCCTTTATTTATAGTATAGTAACAAAGAGAGGACAGGAAATGAAGTGGGTGAGAGGGATCGGGAAAGGACCACGAGCTGGGACTCGTACTCGGGTCACCCGGAGCGCAACAGCGCCATATGTCGGAGCACTAACCACAAGGCTATCGGCTCTGACAAAACTCAACTTTTAAACCAAGGCTCATCTTGATGTTGACATTGCATTGTCTTAAATCTTAACAGCGCAAAAGAAGAATCTTTGTTGAGATTTCTTTTATAAACATGCTTAATTTTTAAGGGTTCACGTTGAGTAGGGGTGACTACTGTAATCATTCTAATTGAATGAATTTGTTTTGTTTGGCCCATAAAATAATTCCACAAACCTTCCTGACTAAACGTTTCTGTGCTGTCTATAAAGGTGCAGGGCAGTTTCAATTATTTAACAGGTTTTAGCTGCCACCAACAAATCAGTTTTCTTTTACTGTTAGGTGTCAACAAACATTACTCGGACTTTAATGTAGTCAACATGCTATCTTGTGACATTTCAATTCCCAGAATCAAAGTGTGTGAGACGGAAAGTGTGCAAATATAGAATACACTCTTAAAAATAGGGTGCTACATCACAGCGATGCCATAGAAGAACCATTTCTGGTTCCACAAGGTCCATTTACTCAAAAGTTATTATAAGTATCATTTGTTTCTTTTTTGTAACCTAAAGATTCTTGTTCCACTACAAAGAAAGATTCTTCAGATGTCAAAGTTTCTTTATGGAACCATTCAGGAAAAATCTTTCTTCTATGGCATCATGAAGCACTTTTTTAAAGAATGTATTTGCTTGAAATGGTGAAACAACAAAACATTCAGCTGTCAGTAAACTGATTATCACATTTACTGCCGTTTGCAAAATTATTGAACAAACATTATACGGTCTTGTGCCTTCCACAGAAGATGTTTATAAATTCAGACCACATTTCTTAGTGGTTGCTACAGTATCAAAATCTAAACAGACATTTGACCTGCATAACAAAAAAAATTCTGGAAAGAATCGCCTATCCTGCCTTTAAACCACATGTCTTAGATATGGTATATCACAAGCTGTGGATCGTGGCATCTCAAAAATAAAAATTAAACTGGATTACCTGCACGTTTTTTAAATGAAATGTCTCAGTTCTCTGGTACATGAAACCTAGTGAGCCGCCCAAGTAGGTAGCACTGTGTGCTAAAAGCATGAGCATACTATACAAGAGCTTGAATGACATAGCTTTTGAGGAGACAATGCTTCAAAATATTCAGTGTAATTGTTTAGTAATATTTCCTATTTCAAAAATAGCTTCAGCTAGTTGTTTTTATATTTTTGTCAGTTTCTCCTCTGCATTTATTAAAGTCCCACTGCATTTGATCATTTTATCAGTTTAAATGTACGCATTTGTGAAGTTTTATTTTCTCTGACAGTAATTTCTTCATGCTTCCAAATGACATTTAGTATACCTGGATTCATGAATATGCAAATTAGCCCCCGCCTCCACTAAGTCTCAGACCACAGATATACTGTACTGTATATGTGTAGTTCCAGATGCTGCTAAAGTCGGTTTCTCAATGCAAATGTGTTGTTGTGATTGGTTACAGTTTCAAACCACTTTTTTTAAACTGCCTTTGGCAAACTGCAGTTTTATGGAGAAAATACTCAGCAATGGTTCAAAATGATGAATTTGCACATGCTTTGCCTTAAAGCATATAAAAAAACATATACTGTAAGTACATAAATAACATTAAAAATTTGATTTTAACTACAGGGGGACTTTAAATATGGACTTTCTGAAGACTGTGTTTTTTTGTGAATCTTCTGTATACTTGAGATGCTGTCTACAATATGAAGAGTGTTTGATATCTTAAATAATTTGTTGATTGTCTCAGAATCAGACTTTTTTTTTAACAGACCAAAGCTTTCACCTCTCTCTTCTCTCTCTACTGATGCTGTGGATGTTGTGTGTGAGCGGTGGGCCACAGAAGTGGACTCTGACTCTTTCTCTCAGATGTCTAATGAATTGCCATCCACATTTCGGCCTCTTTCACTGTGGGTGATTTACTCCATCAATCATTGATTATTTAGCAGCTGTGTTTTTTCTAGGGTACTCTCTTCCCAAAAGCACTCGCTCTGAATCACTTAGGTCCTTGTGTGCCAGCTCCTTTTAATGGAAATCCAAACCGATCGATGGACAGTAAGACGGCCCATCCCAGCACACACTGGAGCTCTTATAATGTTGAAGCAGAAAGGTGGAATGTCTAAAGAAGTGCACCTCCACTGATTCATGGAAGAATAAAGATGCCTGTTTTGTTTTTCTCATAAATATTGCAAGCAGAGGTGGAAAACCAAAGCTAGATTTTTATAAGATTTACACGTTTAGAAGTTTGTTTACATTTTTGTCCTCTTAAACATGCAATAAGAAAGTTAAACCAGTGTTTAAAAATGTAAAGTCATGAATGAATTACTAACCCAGGATGAAGTAGGAAAGGTATGAAACATGGTAACCAAAGGTTACTTTTAGCCAGCGGTTAATAACATTTTAATTGGGAAAGTGTGAAAAGCATATATGATATTCCCTAAGATACAGTCCATTTGGTATGGCTGCTTACAGAAGCCACTCAATTTATGGCATCTTTCATGTCCTTAGCTTAAACGGTGTGAGACGTGCACCACTAATAAGGTCACAGGGCAGAGGTAATGGAGAAGATGGAGATAAATCAAGGGATTGACATTGGCGTTGGCTTATCGATTCTTAAACTGAGGTTGGAACGATATTCGTCTTAATAAGATCATTGAACGGTTGACTAATGGCGTTGTGCATCTACTATGAGACAGGGATTTTTGGATTCTCTTTTCATGGTAATTGTAAGAATAAGCAGCTGTTAAGACCAGGTGATAGTTCTCTTGGGAGTCTGTTTCCTAAAATCACTCTGTTTGAAGAAGGATATACGAGCATTAAAGACATCAGTTAGCGTGTGGTGGCCTTGCTTAAATCAACAGGGAATAGATTAATGCGGGATATGCACGGCTGCTTGCGCTCTGCCTGGATGGTCAAGATTCTCCAATTACGTTTGGAGTTTTTACATTAAAGACAGATGATGTAGCCAAAAGCTTTCACACCTCGATACGTGCACAGATTAAGTTGTAGGATGTTTGGTTTAACAATAGTCGGATTATGCACAAGGCATTCGATTCATATTAGATCTTGATGTTCAATCCAATCTGATCGAATTTGTTTGGGTGCCATAATAAATGTTGTACTTTATGTGCGCTGCATCATATTGGTTTTTGTGATATCAGAGCATCTTAAAAGGAATAGAGACGGCTTTGACTCCACATGAAAGATCTCTGTGCAGGCTGCACCCAACACTTCATGTGACGCTGCACAACCCATAACCGTTTCAACCCCGGAGAGCTCCTAACTTCTCTGCCACTTGACATCTCTCTGCCTTTGATAATATGTAAAGAAAAATTCTTCACTTCTGTCCTTGAGGAAGAAAAAAAACACCTTTAGTGTAGAAATATTAGTCATTTTTAGCTCTGAGCCAGTCACAGATGCATTTTTAGCTCCCTGCCCTCAGCAACAGTGCAATTTTCTGCACTTTGGCTGTTGTGCATCTCGCCGCTTTTATCTTTTGTGTGAAATCTGATTGAAAGTGGTTGAAAAGGCTCGAGTGGAGTGTATGAATAGGAAAGCATTTATATGAGGGAGAGAAGCAAGAAAAATCAGTTTTCATTTAAAATGAGACGAGAAAGTTCTGCCGCTCACTCACGCCTCTCTCGATGCACTGAGCTGCACCGTATGAACCAAAGATGCCGACGTCTGTCTATTTTCCTCTTCTATCACATCCTCTTTTGAGTCCAGCCTGACTCAACTGTCATCCGCTTTGCCTACTAAATAAAGAAACAAATCATTTATTCAGCAGCCTGCGAGGCACTCTGCAGCCCTATGACCTGCCTGTCCGGCCTCGAAATAGAGATGGTCGGGTGTCCTACTGGGCTAAGTGTATCAGACCAGCACACTGGAGTGCCCATTGAGAAGGATTCAGGAAGACATTAAAAGAAAAAAATACAGAAGTCATAATTGACTCCCTTCATATCTTTGCTAAACTGCCATAAAAAGCAGTAGGGATCTGAATTATGTGCAACTTCCACAACGCTATTGTAGTGCTTCAGAAGAGGAGTATCACTTTTGCATCTTTAATAAAGTTTGTAGGTTCGCTTTCACTGTGTCAATGGTGAACTGCCCTGATAGCACACATACATCTGGCTTACGTCTATTTGACGTCTGCATTTACATCTGCAAGACATCTACAATACATAGTTTGCTCTGCAATACGTCTTGGAGATGTCTGCTGTCAGACATCATATAGACCTCTAGAAGATGTCTGTAAGATGTTTATGATTTAGAATGGATGTAAAGCAGCTCTTTCTATGATGTTTAGCAGATGTTTTTACGCAGCAGATCTCCAGATCTATAGCAGACGTATTACAGACTTTCAGACGTCTCCAAGACGTATTGCAGATGAGCAAACTATGTATTGCAGTTGTCTTGCAATAAATTTTTCGTATGCCTTCAGAACAATTAAAATAGTCACTTGCAATTATATTTTGAAGCTTTTGGGTACTTTGGAAGCCTGAAAGGATACACACACCGGGCCTCATTCATGAAACATTCGTAAATATATGAGGGATTTGAGCGTAAAACAGACCTTATCTGAAAACTCGTTCACAAATACTTCGTAAGCATCAAATTTGATAGTTTAATGTGTGTATGTTCATGAATTCCAATCATTCGTAAATAGAGTGCGCAAGCATAGGCTTATCCTCGACTATGAATTACAGCTTCGCAAATTACGTATCTAGGAATGCTCTTCTGAAAACGGCCAGCTGGTGGTGGCGCTTGAGAGCGCTTTGGAGGCACTGCGTCAATAGTGACTGATTGCAGAACAGCAGAACCGTACGTCACAGCAGTCACAGGGCAGCAGCGCCATGGCAGCAGTCTTGCCGGAAGTGGACGGAGTCACAATCTCAGATCGGAAGTGGGGGCGAAAGTAATGAGAAGTAAACGAACATCATAGCGCAGAAAGAGTACATGGTGAAAAGTTGTCTTTGTGTAGTTAATCTAATCGAATGTTGTTGGATTATCTGACGCTGAATGAATAAGACCAGAAAAAGCCCTTTGCAGCTTTCACATATACTGTATATAAAACCATATTAACTTTTCTTCAATACACATTTTTTTTATTTTCATTGAATAAATGATTGAACATTACAATTTCACCAAATTTCCCTAAATGCAGTTCTCCAAGCTGCATTAAAATACAGAATCTTCTCTTTCCTAAACAACTCTTAAATTGAAGAACTCTGTGACTGATTAGGAGTACAAATAATAAAATATAACTAAACATGTCACTTAATTTACCTTTTTCATTTTTGTACTCATCTCACAAAAGTCTAAGATAACAATAAAATACTTAAACTTTATTCTTGTCTGTTTCTGTTTATGAAACTAACATTGCTTTATTTCATTTTTTCTGAAATGTAAAATAAATTGTCTTTATCTTGTGTCTGTAGGATTAAAAGAAGTGGGTTGATTTTTGCTGCAACTTCAATAAAAAAGTTAAAACTCTTATGAGTGAATTCTACTCTAAAGATGTATATGTATTTGCAGTTTTTTGTGTTAGTAAAGAACTCAATCAGATATATATCACATATATTGGTTGATTTATTCATTTTTTTATATTTTGGATTTTTAAAAAAAAGTAGAAGTCGTGTTGAATGTCATTTTACCTAGGTGAAATGACCACAGTTTTAACGTAAGACAAGGATTCAGGTTGAATGGAATTTACGTTTGTTTTACACAGAGTGAACGACTTCAACATGAGTTTAGCATGTGTCAGAGTTTAGCATGATGCTAATAGCATCACTGTTAGCATATATACCCCATGTAGACGGAGCAGCGAGAGATGAACTACAGTGTGTACAGTACATGATGCGTGTGCACGCGAGTGTAGTCAGCGGATATGAGAGATGCGCGTCAGTCAGCCACACATGCGAGTATAAACGAGCCGTGAAAGACAGGCTGTGCGCGAGCACGTTTACATGTTTACTTGCGGCTTTGAATGTACTGAAGGCTGTGATGTTCTTGCCCGCATCACGGGAAACAGAAGATCGACTTGGAATCGGCGAGACGTGAGACTGACCGGCCAGTCACCGGTCGGGCCGATCATATGAAAAGCCGGCAGATTCCGATCTCTTGCCGGTCAATCGGTGCACCTCTAGTTATCTGTCATTCGTTTCATGTGGTGAGTTCCTGTTTGAGTTCAATGTAGTTTAGTCCAGTTATTTGTACCTAATGTCAAAGTTTATCTTTAGTCTTGTCCAGTGTAGTTTAGTCCGTGTTCCTGTCACTCCGCCATGTTTTACCTTGTCCTTGGTATTTTGCCCCCTCGTGGGTTTTTGTTTTGTCTATTGTTAATAAATGTCTTGTTAACCCCTTACCCCTTGTCTCCACTTGGGTCCTCTGTCCGTGTCTCACCTCCACGTTCATGACAGAATGAACAAGCCATTCCAGGACCCAGCAGACAGAGGGATCGCAGCGGGAGGGGTCGATGCCACCGGGCTCCCTTCCAGGGTCGAGGCCGCCGGAACCCCGTCCAGGGTCGAGACCGCCGGGCTCCCTTCCAGGGTTGAGGTCGTTGGGTTCCCCTCCAGGGTCGAGACCGGTACCCAGGCCTGTCCAGTCGACACCCTGTCCTATGTGTTGTTCCTGTCCCACCGGCGATCCAGCCGGTGTCCTAATTGCTGCCCAGCTGCCAGAGAGCGTTGCCCAGCCGTCGGAGAATGCTGCCCAGCTGCCAGAGAGCGCTGCCCAGCCACCGACATCCTGTCTTGTCTAGTCTTGTCGACGCCCAGCCCTGCTTAGCCGGTTGCCCAGCCGGCAATCCAGTCCGCGTGTCAGCCGGCAATCCAGTCCGTGTGTCAGCTGGCCTTTCCTGTCCGTGCGTCAGCCGGCCTTTCTTGTCCGTGTGTCAGCCGGCCTTTCCTGTCCGTGTGTCAGCCGGCCTTTCCTGTCCGCGTGTCAGCCGGCCTTTCCTGTCCATGTGTCAGCCGGCAATCCAGTCCGTGTCAACCGGCAATTCCAGTCCGTGTCCTTGTGTGGACTTTTGTGTTTTGCCCTTGGTTGGACTCCCCCCCCTGGACTCTTGTTTCCCCCCAATTTTTATGGTTATTGTTTTATCATGTTGCCCTGTTTTTTGTTAATGTCACAGTCTGTCTTGTCTTGTTTGTTCCTTGAGGAGCGTCAGGTTGCCGCTCATTAAGGAGGGACTTCTGTCATGGTTCTACCCCATCTTGTCTTGCTTTTCTTGATCTTGTGGCAGAGCCATGGCAGAACCTCTTGTTTAATGTGGAGAGAAGCATTTTGGCCCACTTGGCCTTCCACATGCTCTCTCCAGTGCTCATCATTGTTCCTGCCCTCTTGTTTCCTCGTTAGTGCTCATTATTAGCTCATGCCCCGCACCTGTCCCCTCTTGATTTGGTCCCTTATTTAATGCCCCTTTGTTCTCTGTCCTGTGCTGGTTCATTGTATTATCTGTCATTCGTTTCATGTGGTGAGTTCCTGTTTGAGTTCAATGTAGTTTAGTCCAGTTGTTTTACCTAATGTCAATGTTTATCTTTAGTCTTGTCCAGTGTAGTTTAGTCCGTGTTCCTGTCATTCCGCCATGTTTTACCTTGTCCTTGGTATTTTTCCCCCTCGTGGGATTTTGTTTTGTCTTTTGTTAATAAATGTCTTGTTAACCCCTTACCCGATATCTGCACTTGGGTCCTCTGTCTGTGTCTCACCTCCACGTTCATGACATTAGGATTAATTGCATGTTTTAAGAATTTTGATTTATTTTAGGTTTAATGTAATTTAGTTAGGTTTAATTTTTTAAAATTATTGTTAATTGTGTGCCTTCTGTAATGACTTGATTTTGTAATGTAAGTTTATGATGTGTAGTGTATAGTACATGGTGTTATGTACTTTGAAAAATTGGTTAATACTTAAATGATTAAGTAAAAATAGTTAAACTAAATGAATTCAAATGTTATATTGCTCAATAAAAAAATTACATTGTGTTTATCTTTTAAGACACACAACCAACATGTTGATAAACTTAAATTTTTAGCTGTTAACAATAGGATACGTTTATTTATTAACATTTTTGTTGAAGCATTATATGAATAATACACACACACGCACGCACACAACACGCACACACACGCACGCACACACACACACGCTTAGGCAATAAATACATATAGTGTATGCATATACGTATACATATTTTCAATTAAAACCTTTTAATTAAATACTGATTTAATATTAGCTTACAACTTTGTAACGCTCCACAAAGCTAAGTGTAGTTTGATAACGTTTGCATGAGACTGCTGCCATGGCACTGCTGCCTTGTGACTGCTGTGACGTATGGTTCTGCAGTTCTGCAATCAGCCGTATCTCCGTTCTTCGGGAGACGCGTTTGTTGCTATGATTTGGAATATCCACAGCAGTAACATGTTACCAGTATCTTATTCTAACTTTGCTAAATATAAAAATGCAGTAACCAGCAATATTAACTTCTCCATTGTTGTGCTGTACAAGTTTGCTGGTTTGTCAATGTTGGTCCCGCCTCTCCTCCACTGTAATTGGACGGCTGTGTAAAAAGGGACGGTGACGTGCTCTCCGTTTTACCCAAAGTTAAAGAGTAAAAACAACAAAAGACATTGTAAAAGAACTCGAGAAATATCATTATGATAAATAGTGCATCAAAACACAATCTCATCAGATTTTCTAAAAGAATACAGTTTTATGCCCAATTTACACATGGTAGGGAGCACGTGTAAATTTCTTTCGTACCAAGGAACATTTTGAAAATATGAACATTTTCATGAATCCGAAAACTTACAAACAAAAAACAATTTACACAAAAATGTGTTCTGCTCGTGTTTCATAAATGAGGCCCATAGTCTTTTTGAGGACAAAAACCAAGACAAATTCTTCATTTCGTTTCTGGAGAATTGTTATTTGTGGGTGAACTGCCCCTTTGAATTGTTATTTAAACGCAGTCTTGTGTTCTGCTGAATCTTTTATTTTATTTTAATCTGTCGTGATGGCTTTGGAATTAAAGAACCACTGACGTTTTTGCATCGTTGACTTCAAACCTTGTGTGACACAGAAATAAATTAATTGCACACTTGGACATGCCCCCCATTCACTTTCATTGCATGAAAAATAGCAGCATTAACATGAGATTGAGTTTCGTGGAAGAAAAATGGCATACAGGCTTGAAATGAGGTGAGAGAGACCAAATAATGATGGAATTTGTATTTTTTTGTGAACTTCTTCTTTGAAGCCCCTACGTAGAAAAAGAGGAAGTTTACTTGGTTTTGGAGTGGTGGAAACAGCATTACCCCTTTATAAGCGCAGTGCTTGAGTGATGTACCCTGAATCGGAAGTGTAGGTAATTAAAATCAGTGCATATTTGGAACACAAGAGGCATACTAATAGATTCAGAGTGCTGCACCAACGTTCTGGAGCGTTCTGCTACAGCCTTCTGAAGTATGACTCATTTCTGGCATGCTGAACTTAGCACATAGTTGCGCTTTTGAGTGGTATTGTCTCCGGATATTGGTGTCGAACAGACGTAGCATTTTTTTTTTGGCTGGTTTGAAATGACAGCTCTATAATGCTCTGCAATCTAACTAATGGTGAAGCTTATTATAGCGGTACAGTGGAGCCAGCCATAGTTTAAGAGGGAAATATTATTAATGGTTTTTGCTTAGGCAAGCATCACTATTATTATTGCTCATACTTAGGTTGAGAGATTCGAAAAGACCCTTAGCCCTCGATATTAAACATGGGAGTGTAACTTGTCCCGTTTGAGCTGTGGACAATGAACGATGTCATAAATCATGTAGCCTGTCGAGGGTAGGTGGGTAGGTGGATGCTGTTAGCCGTCTCATAAAATCTCATAAAGTTACACTGAACGAGGGGCTGAGCCATATTTAGAGGCCAGAATATTACAAAGTGATGCCGTGATGGTGTTCACATTTCTGATAATGGGTGCCTGCTGTGCAAAACTCCAAAATTTAAGTGGGAATATTGGATGTCATATCGGTAAGTTGTCTATTTACATCACTGTAGTTGTGGATTCTCCTTTCTAAAATTTCTGTGCGCTCTTAAATAAAGTGTTCCCAGCTCTGTTGGGATATGTCCTACTTACAATGTGTGTGTGTGTTTGAGAAGCTAATAAGGCAGACAGAGGTGTTTACATGGCAGCAGGTTGATCAGATTCCTCCCACACGGTGAGAGACTGTGATCACTACACCAGTGCACCACTGGAATCAATGTAGGCCTTCCAGAGATTTGGTTCATCCTTTCTGTGTAAAGGTAGAATTGGGCGATAAACCCTTTTTGCTTAGTTGTCGATATCATTACATGTATGAATGAATGAGGCATTTATACAGCGCTTTATTGTGTATTGCTGTACACCCAAAGCGCTTTACAATTACATGAGGGGGGGTCTCTCCTCAACCACCACCAGTGTGCAGCATCCACCTGGATGTAAACTTGTTGAACTTGTGGTCAGTTGCCAGGCTGTTATGTTGTATTAAAGGGGCAGTCGTGGCCTAATTGTTAGCAAGTCAGACTTGTGACCAGAAGGTTGCCGGTTCGATTCACGACTTGCTGTTCAATAGTCACTGGATGGGTTAAATGCAGAGGTCACATTTGGGGTATGGGTCACCATATCCAGTGTTGGGAGTAATGCGTTACAAAAGTAATGCATTACAGTAACGTATTACTTTTTGCTGTAAAGCAGTAGTGTAAGGCATTACTAATCCATTTTCAGAAATATTTTACTCGGTACATGTTCAGTAATGCTTGCATTACAACAAACTTTTCGCCCGAGAGACATTAACAAATCAAAAATCCCGCAAGTAAGTTCTATTTCCTGTTCGTGAATAGACGCGTGTGGTGTCATTCATCTCCCTCTGGCTGGTGGAACTTTGTATTTTGTATTGTAACGGCATGATTTCAGCCTCTGAGCTAAAGGTCCGAGGCTATTGGCCCCGCCCGGTTCGCTGTAAGCACCAGTGTTGCCAGGGTCGCGGTTTTCCAGCAAAATTGGGCTATTTTGAAAACGCAGTTGCAGGAAAAATTATGGAGCTGCGCAGGTTGCGGGTTTTTGGGATACTTTCATAGTGTACTGCGGCCGCCAAAATGTTTATTTATATTCTAAGGATAAATGTTAATTGATGAGATTCTTAATGTGTATTCATACTCCGATGAATACCTGGCAACTCCAGGACCGGTGTCGTGCCGAAAACACACTCCCTGCCAGATTATGCACCCCCCCCCACAATGGTTAGGGTGAGGATAAAGTGTTAGGGGAGGGGTTAGGATTAGGATTGGGTGTGGGGAGGGGTTAGAATTAGCCAATCGGACAGCGTGTTATTGAAGGGGGTGCATAATCTGGCGGGGAGTGTGTTTTCGGCACAACACCGGGACCCGTTCTCGAAAGTGTGGGGAACGAGCGTCTGACAGGCAGGCTACAGTACAGGGAGGGACGCGGGAGCTCAGCTCAACCAAAGAGGAAAATATAGCGGTGGTATTAGACAATGCATCCGAATGATGTTTTTACCAATGTTTCGTAAGGTGCATGTCACCTTGCACAATGAAAGAAATGACGCGTGAGTGTTAAACAGTTGATTCGTCCGGCTGCCAAATATCACGTTTGAGCAGCTATACGCAGTCTAGAACAACATTGACGTGCTTGTACACATTATACATATGCAATATATTTAACCAAGCTTATTTCTTAAGCAAGTATTTGCATGTCTTACGAAGAGAAAACACGTTTCTCGTCCATTTCCGAGCGTGGCCTCGAGCACACATGGGATATTTTTTAAAGGGACACTCCACCCAAAAACGAAAATTCTGTTATGGATTACTCACCTTCTAGTTGTTCCAAACCTGTATAAATTTCTTTGTTCAGTTGAAAACAACGATATTTGGTAGAATGTTAGCAACTGCAAATTCTTTGGCATAGCAGAAAAAAATATAATGGTAGTCAAAGGTGACCCAGAATTGTTTGCATTCCTAAATCCCACAAAACATATTTTGAGTTCATCAGAACAAAAAATATATACAATACCTAGGAAACCATTCAGATAAGTAAATATAGCAATAGAAACGTTTGGCAGTTGTTAACTTTGATTTGACACCGGAAAATAATTGGGCTAGTTTTCATTCCTTTTGGGCGGGTTTTGAGGGGTCATTGGGCTGCTTTCAGGAAGCTAGTTAGCAAGATCCCTGTGACCTGCAGCAATGACAAGGTATGCTAACATTTACATGATGACTAGCTAGAATTCTATATAATCTAGTTCAGTGATGAGATGGGACTATTTTGTATATAAATACCTTTGAAAAAAATATATTGTATTTTGTATTTAAATGTGTTTAATCTTAGTATTTTTGTGTTTTCAAACTGAAATACTTTTTGCCAATCAACCTCCTTATTAGACTGCATGGATGGGCAGTGTATTCACATTTTGCTATAGTATTTTGAATTTAAATGCATTTAATCTAGTATTTTTTGTATTAATTTGTGTATAGCCTAGTTAATTCAAGAAATCAGCAGTCTAAAGAGGTTGATTGGCAAAAAGTATTTTGTATTTTGAAAATACAAAGACTTATTTTAGAATGTTAAGTTCTACTCCTGTAGTTATTTTGGTGAAAGTAATACAGGAGTCATGTAACGTATTACAATTCTGAGACAGTAATATTTTAAATTAAGGGATTACTTTTAAATAACAGTAACAAGTAATCTGTAATGGATTACAGTTTGGAAGTAACTTGCAAAACACTGACCATATCTGACAAATACTGTAGGTCACTTTCACTTTCATATGGCTCGAATGCTTGTTTTTCTGGGTCTTCGGTGTGTTATAAGTTGCCCATGCATGTATTAGACATGTAAAATTGCAAAAATTACAGTGTAGGAACAAAAGATGCGTTCTATCTAAAAATGACTGCTCACCCAGACCTACCTGAAACGCCTCGTGTAACCACACCACCACAAATCTACGTCAGTTCGTGGTATGATTTGACTAAGACCGCCCAAATGTATACGCAAGTTAGGTGGGCGTACCTGTAAGTACAATTGCTTTGGAACCTGATGTTCCCAATATGGTAAGAGGCATTTCCGTCACACGCTTGCAGTATTCGACCAATCACTATACACTGGTTAACTGGCCAATCGTAGCACACCTCGCTTTTCAGAGTGATGAGCTTTGTAAAAAATCTTCGCATTTCAGAGAGGCGGGGAAAAGAGGAGATACAAACATGCACGGTATGTGGAAAATACAGCGTTTTTGAACCTTAAATTGTGTATACACATTGCGTTACATCTAAAACAAACAATAATATTCGTTTTAGCCGTGTCATATGACCTGTTTAAGATATTCTGAGTGGTTTTGCTAAAGCTGCTAAATGTTGCTGTAAATCTTTGGGTTGGGATTTAAACTCTGAACACCTACAGTAATACTTGTTACTTGACAAAGACCATTTAGAAACAGATTTCCACCTGTTTAAATCACCCTTTCTGCTTCAGCTCTATGGGATTACTTTTGTGTCAATAAAAATGAAAGCAAACTTTAAAAAAATGAACAAAAATATACAATGAGAAAGAAAAAAAACACGTTGATAATGGAAACAATAAACTCAATTGCAAGAATGTGACATGATTTTCAAATAAACTGATATTTTTCTTAACAATTTTCTAAATTTCGTTTTTGCAAATAATAGTTTTGAATTTGCTGCTAAATTTTTCATTTGCACTTTTCGAGTTTTCGTTTACGCTTCTCAAGTTTACGTTCGCATCTCTGGCACAAATCTCATGTGTAGGCGGGACTTATGGTCGCTTTAAAGTTGATACTGAAGACAGTACAGTGCAACGAATTTTAGAGAACGATCTGCATGCTATCTTTATTGTTTGTACTTAAAACTACTTTATTATTTAGTTAGTATATTAGTAATTGGTATTTGAAGTTGGTAAGTCATGCACGGTGTGGATCCAAGCGTCTTCTTCAGCATCGTCCTTCTCACCCTCAGGTAAATGAATGTAATTCAGATAATAAAGAAAATCGCTAAAAGTTTTATTCATGTACAGTAGCAATTCTGTCTTTACTTAGCTCGTTCATTGTGTGCTTTATATTTTTTGTCAGGTATTATTTTATGGACTATTAAGATTATTTTCTTAAAAAGGAATGAACAACTTGCATTATAACATCCAATAAAGACACATTACCCTGCTAATATACTAACAAAATAAGAAAGTAATTTAAGTACAAACACTAAAACAATACAATACAGAAAACCGCAAGCAGATTGCTCTCTAATCCGCTGCACTCACTTTACTCTGCCAGTAAAGTGGCCATAAATCCCGCCCACAAGTGAGATTTGTGCCAGAATGGCAAACGAAAACTTGAGAAGCGTAAACGAAAACTCGAAAAGCGCAAATGAAAAATCTAGCAGCGAATTCAAAAGTATTATTTGCAAAAACGAAACTTGTTAAGAAAAATAGCAGTTTATTTGAAAATCATGTCACATTATTGCAATTGAGTTGTTTTCATTATCAAAGTGTTTTTTTTCTTTCTCATTTTATATTTTTGTTCATTTTTTTAAAGTTTGCATTCATTTTTATTGACACAAAAGTAATCCCATACAGCTCGATCTACCACAGTTTGACAAACAGAAAGTTCCGCCCAAGATTCATGTGATTGGTTTCTATCAATTGACATGTCTAAACAGTTAAAAGCTCCAAAATTTTTATTCCAAAAAATGGAATAGGATAAATAATTTCAATATTAAAAATAAATTATGCCATCCATCTGAAAATCATTTTACCTCACTGACAGTAGGTGGCGCTGTTTTCTCGCTATGTTTCACACATGCACGTATACCCAGGTGCACTTCAGGGCCGGAGTTAATCTGACATGACTGGACAATATTCTTGAGAGTTTGTGGAATAGAACGACACACACACATACCCACACGCATAGTACTTTTGCGTTCCCGCAGTCGCCCGGAGCGTATAAAAACTCGCCCACATGCATCCACATACATGCATTTACGGCACACATGCTGAGATGACCAGGTTATACGCTGAAACATCATATTGAGAAAGGTTTGTTTCAGTGCGATATTGTGTTTTTTTGTTCTTAGAGTTCATCATTATGTCCACATCTAGTCTTGTAATCCCCAGGGAAAAAGGAGTTCCCAGGCCCTACAATTGGTAATAACTGCCAGTCAGCCAGTAATCAGCTAAGTACCATAATCCTCCTTGCAGGGTAAAGTCGTTCTTGACCTCCAGCTATATACAGCCTGTGATAACAGCATTAAACGGTAACACCACTCTTCATTCCCAGAAGCCTTTGCTCCTTGCACGTTCGGCCTCTTGGCACCTTTCGGCCTATTAGATCCGAGTCTTGGCTCCCATGTGGCCTGCCAGCAGGTAACTTTAATGTCTCTGCATGTTTGAGAGCGTGTTGGGGAGGGGAGAGTAGCGTGGCTAATGATGCTAAGCTAGCAGTAGCAGTGGCCTGCTTTCCCCTTAACTGGATCTCTTCAAGCTCTTCGGCAGTGTGGTGCGGTGCACTGTTCAAAGAGGGATTTGCGCTTGATGCAGCCGCGTGGTCGACGTGCACACGCTCGCAGCCCAGATGTGCAGCTCTTGACTGACAGGTGCGTGCATACATAGCGCGCTCAACTGTGGCCTCAATAAATAAATATATTTTTGCCTGTGCAGTGTTTGTGAGACTGTCAAGTGCTTCTCACTGAATGTTGCTTAGCTGACAGTGTTGTGACAGCTATACAGATGTTCATAAAAGAGTCATTATAACGCTGAGTAATATCTGCACAGAGCTGCCGATTTATAAAAGCAAATCCTGTTTGCAGGAAGGTTTTGGCCGTTGACATAAAATAATATCATGATGATGATGTAGAATTTGTACTGCGATGTCTTGCTTTTTTGTCCAGCCCTTCATCTTAGTTTTATCCAAGCTGCTCAAAATTTGATGGAATAAGAGCATGTTGTGCACGCCAGTCAATAAAAAACACCAGAGACTCCTTGGTGTTGTAACCAAATGCTAAGTTTAAATAGCCTATGTGTATTTGCGACAAATGGGATGACAGTTATTTTTTTCTAGAAATTTTGGTGTTACATTTTTGCCTGCTTAAAGGTCCAATGCGTATACTAATTTTTGGAGGATCTTTTGACAGAAATGCAATATAATATACAGAAGTATGTCTTCAGAGGAGGATAAAGACCTTACTGTGGCGAGGAAGGTGGGACGGGAGCCGTGGGGCGGGGCCGGTGGCGTGAGTGATAATGGAAATCAGCTGTGCATGCGCCGGACCCGCATCACCCACGGAGGAGATTGGGAGCATAAAGGGAGGAATCGACGGGACTGCCGAGGAGAGAGGACCAGGCCCGGACATATGTTAAGTTTTGTGTTTATGTTTGTGTGGCAGGCTTACTTTTACTTCCGTATTATTGTTTGTTTATTTTTGATTAAAGTTTGGTGTTAAATGTTCACCGGTTCCCGCCTCCTTCCTTCCCGTTTTATTGAGTTTATTACACTTACATAATGAAGCGTTATGGTTTTATTAGCTTAGAATGAGCTATTTCTATCTACATACACCGCTGGTCCCCTTGAGTGGAATGCGTCGTGTTGTTTCTACAGTAGCCCTAAACAGACAAACTGCTCTACAGAGCGCATTTCATAAATACATTATCTCCTTCGGCAAAGAAGTGAAAATCTGACAACATCGTAGTCCTGTGTCAGCCACCATAGTGCTTCAAAAGGGAGGGGTGAGCCATTGGTTGCAATTCGCAACACTTACCACTAGATGCCACTAAATTTCACACACTGGACCTTTAAGTAAAGCCATATTGAACATTTAAATGGCACATTTTGATCCTCACAGGACCTTGTTATCTTCTAGTTACAATATGATATGATTAGAAATATAAAAAAGTTTTGTTTATGAGGTGACAAAACATCAAAAAAGCAAAACTAGGTATACACATATCTACATATAAGACCTTTATTTCTATGCACATCACTTCTGACTGGTGCAGTTTGAAAAGACATGAGACATCATGTTTATTTATGGGAGTGTTTGTGGGTTCTGAGACGGATCCGTTGTTCAAACATCAGCACTATTTCAATGGGCGAACATTAGAAATATGCAGACTCTCTACAGATGTAGTGCAAAACCGAGTTAAGCAGATGCGGAATGATGTTATCTACACAGTCTAAACCATCACCAGTGTGTCAGCTGTGCTCAAAGGGGCCTTTATTTTATAGCAAGTCCCTGAATGTTGAAATGATCTTTCCTAAGAGTTTGTTACAGGTCCGGTTATAAAATGGCACACACAAAATGCAGACTCAGCAGAATCGGAGGTCTTAAAATATGCTCCTATAAAACTCCTGTACCTGTCTGTCGGGCAGCTTAGTTTGAGCTCATAGGCAGTGGTGCAGAATAACAGAGATGAGACAGCACAAGTCGAGGAATGACATCATTCATTTGTGTATTAAACTGCACTAGTGTGATGTCACAATGGATGTTGTCAAGAGCGCATCACAGCATATCACAGTGTTAATTGAATACTTTCTGTGTAAAACTGCCATGTTGTTGAGGTGTTTTCAAGTGCGTTTTTGGTGCGTTGCCATTAAGTTGATGACTGGTGATTGCTAGGCGGTTTACTGGTTCAAATCTAAAGACCTTCAGGCTGGTTGGTGGTTGGTGTCTGTTTACCATCTAGTGGATTAGACAACTTCTGGGCGAGTCCTTTGCATGCTAATAGTCTGTGGTGGACTCTTTGCTCTGCCTGTGCGTACCTCTCTCACCCCATATACAGGAATAAAACCCACCACATTTAAAAAACAAATTTGAAGGCAATTAATCTTAAGGCAATTACTGTAGAATTAGTCTACTGCAAGCAGTTTTAATACTGTCTAAGTCATGTAGTTTTGTATTGTATTGGGTTGTGTTGTTATAGTATGTCAAGGGCAATAAAAGATTATTGATTCTTTGACTATTTGATGAATATCTGTTACTGGATTGAAGGACTGTGTGATTTTGAATTTGGGGAAACAGAACACTCTTTATGTGCCTTGGCGGTTCAGTTGGGCTACACAACAACAGTGTCTTGGAGGTATAAAAACAGGTTCAGAATGCAAGTTTTTGAAAATGATGCTGTTCTGTTGATGTCTTGTAGTCTTTTTGTAATCTGTGTGAACGGGGATCTTTTGGAAACTTTTCAAAACGCAAATGGAAATCTTTCACATTTTTCAACATTATTGTTGTGTAAATGTGACCTTAGTCTGTGCTGTTTTTTTTAATAAAGTGCTAAGAACGCAGAAGAAAATATTAGCTGCTGCATTGCATCTCGTGATGTTTTATCATCGCACTCTTGGACATAGATTTATTTAACATAACAATAAGATTTAAAACAATGTTTTATTATGTTTTAAGACTCTAGGATTTTGTTCAAGGGATGAACAGTGGGGCAGTTACATACTGAGATGCACAAGAGAAGCAACACAATGGGTGATTAAGGCTGGTCTGCACTGCATGTTGAATTTATTAAAGATGAGGTAACACACGCAGTTTCTGACAATTTTCTGCGTTTACATTACTTTGTTTACATTATGCACAAATGCGCCAATTGCCAAAAAATCACAGCCATATGACTTAGTTTGACCTACCGCCTGCAGTTCATGTCCTGCATCTTTTAATGCTGGGACAGCTCCATCTATCAGTTTCAAACGATCTCCAAATCCAGCGATATATCCACCATTTATATAACTTTCATCACCGAAATGCAGTGAGCAAACAAACACTAAACTTCCGTCAGCCGAGTGAAGCGGCATTGATGGAAGTGCAGTTTCTCACGTTGGCTGGTTGAAGCATGACCGCGCTCTTCCTCGCTCTTTCGCTCAGTGGATGACGCGTGGGCGTGCTTTTCTGGGAGAATTGTCCAATAAGGGACTAAAAAAAACTAAATCTGTACAAACCCTGGCGGAGTGAATCGAGCACAGAAATACTACATCATACAGTACGTTCAACTCGTATCAGTTGACCTTGTAAAGCTTGAGAAGCCTGCACAGTTAACATTGTAAAGAAGTCAGAATGCTTGAAATAGCTTGTTACCCCACCTTTAACGTGGGGTGTCTTTGTAACTCAGTGTGACACGTTTTTCATCATAAATCTGTACAAAGCTAAACACTCTGCCCTTACAGATTAACCGCTACAGGTTAATAGCCATGGCATGAAGGTCTGTTGTAGAAGACAGACAATCTAACACCGCCTGCAGCTCATTCTTACAGAGCTTCACAGTGCCTGTGGGCTCTGCAAAATTAAAGAGCTCCAGGGGCAGAAAAACAGTGATAGTTAGACCCTGAAGATGAGTGGGGTTGAAATGATGGCCATGGATGTTAAGGTGACTAGAGCAGTTTAGTCTGTGTCAGTTTAAGGGACTAGTGCTATGTAGGAGTTAGGGATGAGTCAGGATGGTCAACCTGTCCAGTCCTCCGACAGTCAACTAGCTTACTTTTTAAAATAATATAATTTATCTGTAGTGCTTTAAAGTTATTTTCCATTGTTACAGCGTTGTGCTTTAGCCATCAACCCAACAGTTACCTCCTCTTTGAATAAATCCATTTAAATTTCCCATTTTAAGGTATCACTGGTAAAACCACTTCCAAAATCACTTTTGAGATGATTCAAGACTCAAACCTAAGTTTTTGAAATTGTTGATTCATGACCAGATTCAAATAGTTTAGAGATTCTGTAGTGACATTCCGAGGTCTGTTTTCCCCCCAAAAATCTGATTACACACCGCTCATCCGGGTACAATATTCAATATTGTCAATACTTGATATTCAATATTCATATATTCGCTACAACTAGTCATTTTTTAAGTATCTATGTATGAATAGCTTAAAAAAAAAGAGATGCCATAAGAAGCTTATTTGTGATTGATTGCAGTGTTTTGTTTTGACAAGTCGCAATGACTTCATTCTTCTGCATTTTCAGGAAAAGAAGCCCATCAGCATCCAGGGATCCAAACGCGCCATATAACCAAAGGGAGGGGGAAGGAGGATTGCAGCATGCCCCGGCTGAAGGTGGCATGCCCCGCTCACCGTCCGACTACGGACGGGACCCTGGCCGATCACCAAGGAGTTCAAGGATGTATGACGAGGTGGGAGGTTACCAAGACACTCGAGGACGCTGGCACTCGCAGGACCAGCGTTTGGACGGCCAGTTAGATGACTATGAAATCCAGAGGCGTCGTGAGGAGGAGTACCAGGCTCGATACCGCAGCGATCCCAACCTGGCACGCTACCCGGTCAAACCCCAACCCTACGAGGAGCAGATGCGCATCCATGCCCAGGTGTCACGGGCTCGGCACGAGCGCCGCCATAGCGATGTCTCGCTTGCCTACACAGAACTTGATGACCATCTGCACGGAGCTGGGGTCCGTCAGTCTCGCCTTCCTCTTTTGGGAGGCCCAAGTCAGCGTTCGTACTCGGTGGACAGGACCTCACCAGGCCTTCGCACGTCCAATCACAGCCCACCGACACCCCACCGCAGCCCCGTGCTGGGAGACAGCCGGCGAGGTGTGGGGGACCCAGCGAGAAAGCCCATGCTCCAGCAGCACCACTTGGACCCTAGCTCAGCCATACTTAGGAACAAACGGGATAAAATGGATAGCATGCTGCGAAACGACTCGCTAAGCTCGGACCAGTCGGAGTCGGTTCGGCCTCCTCCACCCAGACCCCACCGCAGCAGACGTATTGGAAAGCTCAGGACCATGGACAGCTTCAGTAGCTCAGAGGAAGAGCTGGCCACAACACCAGAGTACACCAGCTGTGAGGATGTGGAGCTGGAAAGTGAGTCCATCAGTGAGAAAGGTAAAGGCCGCTTGCTCTCAATTCAATGATGGCAGTGGTTTTGTCAAATTGTGTTGGTGAGACCAATGCATTTTGTTTCATCTGACTTTTAATATAAGTTTGAAACTGTACTTGCTCCGAAAAGGCTTTGAGTTTTAACCCATGCAGGGTGTTTTATTTTTCATACAGGCTTGGGCTGTAGATGCTGTAGCGTGAAAGGAAGGCAGTGTAGAGCTTGACAATAAGGGTAAACATATTGCCACTCATCATTGACAACTAATTTGTTCCTGTAACATATTTCTACAGCTTTTGCTACAAGGCATCTGAAGTGTTTATGTTTTCATGTTCTCTAAAAAAGGGGCTTGATTTCTCTGTTTCTTTCTCTTTCTGACCACCTGATTTGAGATCAGTCCATAGCTATTGAAGGAAACCGACCGGCTGTACAGTATCTTCTTTGATATCTGTTTGCTTTGAGCTAGTATAGCAGAGGTTTTGTTATAACTGTTTTTAAGGCTATAGTTGTAAAGTTTGCCTCTATATTGCCATCACTGTTGAAGGGCTTAGATGAGGCAGGTCGTATAGGTCCCTCACCGATCCTTCCATCAACCTGCTCTTTTCTTTTTCTATCCTGTGAGATATGTGGGGTGTTTCTGGCCCCTCCGGAGAGCTCTGATGTTGTCAGGGTAATAATTAGCTCAATTGGATAAGCCTCTTTGCACATGAGCAGTCGCTAGAGAAACTGTCTATTCTCAATGAAGACAGGGAGTCCCAGCAGCTAGGCAAAGGAGGGCGCTAGTAAAGGGGCCACTCCTGAGTTCCAGCAGTTCATGTGTCATGACTCCTTCTCCACTACAGCTACTTAATACATTCAAGATTCTGGAGTGCGGCAGAAGAACTGTGGACAAAGTCTGTCAGAAATATTTTAGGATTTTCCAGATTCTACTGCTAGGAATATAACAGACATACATTTGCTCTTTCTTACCTAATAAAGCAGTACATGTCTTGATTGTAGACAGGAAGGAGGTTGATCTCTGATGACAAGTCCTAATGCTTCCATTGGATACACGTCAGTCAGTCACTGACAACCAAATCTGATTGGTTTAAAGTACTTGATTCCCCCCACCTGCAAATTGAGAAAGGGATTTGGTCAATGTAGCATCCTGGTAAAGGCACGCAACGAGACGCTACGCTGTGTGAAGTCAGGGAAAATGGTGGTAAGTGGATATTTTGTTGCACCAACTGTGATAACTGTGACAGTTCTTCTGCAGTGTGCTTTGGACTGTTTTTTAACATAATTGAAAGTTATTGTATGATTATTTTTGAACTTTCACTTTTGAGTAAAACTGTTATCTACAGGGTCAAAATAGCTAAAGGTGTAGGAATGTGGCCTCGGTGCAAGTGATTTATGCCTGCAACCGGGGACCCGTGGGCAAGCTGTGGGTGTTCTCAGAGTCAGGGATCAGCCCTGCAAACTCAGGAGAACAGTCTGTTGTGACTATGTAGGGCAGGGTGTTTGAGCTGGCTTACAAGAATAACGGTAAGCTCATTATTGTAAGGCATGAACTCCATTTCAGTGCAAGGAGAGAGAGAGGGGGAAGGAGGAATATACATGGAGAGGTGCTGAAGAAAGGCAGGGAGTTGGGTTGACATCTTTCATGAGGGGGTGAGGCAAGAAATTTTAAGTGACCCAAGTGCGAATGAAAGAACTGCAGCTAAGTTCTGGTAAACATCTCGGTGGACATGGTCAAGTAAATCAGCTTTGCAAACATTTAACTTATCAAGGTGTGGAAAGGGTGGTGCTGTAAAGACGGATTATCAACAATATTTTAGGACTTTACACAACACAGATCTATTTTCCGGAAGACACTTGGGACGGTCTGTGCATAGTGGGAAAATGCTGAATACTTCTGGTCTGTGAGGCATGGTGTATGTTAAGACGGAAGTAATGTCTACTGAAGTAAGATAACTTTTGTAATATTTCCGAGGTGTCACATGTTAGCAGACAAATTAAGGATAGGCTACTTGAATATCAGACTTTTGTGATATTTATATGTCTTTCTCCAGTTTATTATTGTGTCTTTGTAAGATTAGACTGATTTGGCTATTAACAATTGCTCTTTTTAGTACAAGATGATACAGTCACAGTATACTCTACCCATTTGCACATGACCTATGAATTTTGTGATTTAAAGGTGGTGTACAAAACTAAATCTAGCCTGTGATTGGTTGTGTACTGGTAAGAAGGCGTGTCAGTGTTTGTACAATATTACTGTACTGAAATCTCCTCATGTGACTGGCTGAGGGGAAGTGGCCTAACATTTCTTGCAGACGCAATTGAAAAACCACAACTAAGTGATTCTCACAAAATCTTGGTTTCAAGATGTCAAACATGATTTTATTAAAAACAGACGCATCAACAAATTACCTTTTTATTCATTAATACAAAGTATGACATGTTTAAAATAATTATTTTTACTGATAGTTTAACACAACATAGATTTTCTTACAAAATAAGCCTTAAAAAATGTCATTACCGTAACCATTTAAAAACTGTCAATCCCGAAGCATGTTTTGCTAAAAAAAAAAGAAAATCCACTAGGCTTCATACATATTTAGACATTAATGCATTATATTTTAATAGAAAATTATATGTAACCATTTTTTAAATGTGGAAAACTTTCTGTGTCGGTAATGAGAATAAAAAAGTATTGTACTCAGCATGACAAGAGAATATTAAATTTTTAACCAAAGAAATACAAAGTAATCTGTTAAAAAACTGTGTGTGTAAAAGTCCTTAAAATATTATACGGAGCCTGAGAATATCAGTCATGGACACTTATCTTTCCAATATTTCTTCATTTTTATTATATGTGAATGTTATCAATGTTATATGTTAGAATTACAACATAGAATGCACTCAGACAAATCGGGGCATGTTACGGCAAAGATAATTTCATTAAAAATAATTTAAATAAATAAAATACAAAAATAATGAATTTTTATGTTCAAATTATGCGTAGAAAACACAATTATGTTTATTATGATTTTTTGTGTTACATATTTAAATGTTTCATAACTAAAATGTTTTCCGTCATGTTTCAGTGGTTTTGTGAGATTGACCTAACTACATATAAAGATATCCCTGCAGGTTATATATAAAAATACAGCTTACTTGAGTAAATTGATTTTATTTATTCATTTGTGTATTTATTCTTACCAAATTATGTGCATGATAAAACCTTTACTGACATAGCAGACACATCCCTATTCAGCAGGTGTGGTTGTACGGTTTCTAACCTTCAATACTGTGGTCACTTTCCAACGCTTACCACTGCATTGCCTGTGATTTTGAAAGAAAATAACTATTTTATTATAAAAGACTTGCAATATGTTAAATATACAAAATGCAGAATTAAAATAAGCATGAAATGGCAGAAAGCAGCAGTTAGACTGTACTTAAGGGTATTTTATACAACATGCAATGATATTATGTAAAATAGTTAACTACATTTTAATGCAAAACCTGCCATCACAATGCTGGTACTGTATGTTGTGGCTAGTAGCCTAATTCTAGCATATTCTGTGTCTTTAATTGGTCTATATTATTTTTATCACCCGTTTCGAAATTAAATATTAATAAAAAACTAACATCAAATCTCACCTTAAAGGAACAGTTTACCCCCAAAATGAAAATTCTGTCTTCATTTACTCACCCTTAAGATGTTCCAAATCTGTATTATTTTTTGTTCTTATATGAACACAGAGAAAGATATTGGGAAGAATGCTCATAACCAAACAGTTCTTGGCCACCATTGACTACCTGTCACGGATCTCAGGTGTGGTGAGACAAGAACAGAGGACCCAGGTGCAGACAGCGGTTAAGGGGTTAACATGACATTTAATAACAAAGACAAAAATATAAAACAAAGACCCACGTGGGGGTAAACATAACAAAACAGAGGAACAAGAACAAGACTAACTAAACTGACAAGACTAAACTAATAACACATCGCATAGGAACACTACAAACTAGACTAACTAACATGACAAGAAATCACCCACAAGACACAGTGCAATGAACCAACACAAGACAGAGAACACAGGGGCATTAAATAAAGGGACAAATCAAAGGGGAACAGGTGTGGGGAATGAACTAATAAACAACCAATAACAAGAGATACAAAAGGGCGGGAACACAGACAAAGACCGGAGAGAGTATCGAAGGCCGACAGGGTCAAAATGACTCTCTCCACACATAACAAGGGATCCTGCCGTGAGATTCTGCCACAAGATCAAGAAAGACATGACAAAATGAGGCAGAATCACGACACTACCATAGTAGAAAAAATGGCTTTATAAATGTCTTTGTTCCGTTGAACACAAAATAAGATATTTTGAAGAATGTAGGACAGTTGTGGGGCACATTTTAAACCCATTGCAATTTTCCTACTATGGTAGTCAATAGGGATGTAACGGTATCAACATTTCACGATACGATAGTACCTCGATATGAAGACTACGATACGATATTTATTGAATTTCGTGCAGGGAAAAAACAAAACAAATGAAGACTTGGAAAAATGTGGCATAAGTGTTTATTAAACTATGACTGAACAAAGATCACATTTATTATTTTTAGATGAGGTAATTTTAAAGTGCAAAGAACAGTAATATAATAGAATAAAAATTAATAACATAAAAATTGAGAACATGAAACATGAAAAAACTAACAAACAGTCAGGTACTCGCCTCATTCACTGCTTCACTCACTGCTATTTTTTTTTCTCCTCGTATCATCATGAAACTTTTCGGGGTGATGTAACAAATGGCTCTTCATATTAGTGTATTCCCCAAATTGTACTTCGCAGTCTGGCAGTGTCTGCATATTGTTTTTTGTCTGTCCGTCACCTTTTCTCGTTTCTTGTTACGGGAAAACCGAAATGCTTCCACACATGCGATTTATAATTCGCTTTAGCTTCAACTAGAGGTGGGCGGAATGGCCAAAAATCTATTTCAAGGAATGAGTCATTTTATTTCACGGTAACGATATATTTCATGAAACAATCTTCCATTATAATTCTATATTTTATACCTCATTTTTCTTAGATTGATTTAACTAATTTATTTATTACAGTTCATTTAAATGCTCACCATAGTTAAAATGTAGGTAAGTTATGAAAATGTACTAAAGATATCAAATTAAGTTCTGATAATCAGATGTATTATTTATTCATATTTATCTTCTGGCTATATCATATGTATACAGTAGAAAGATAGACAACATATATAACAATAAAGTATGAATATGCACAAACAATGAGAGTACAGTATATGACTAAACTGGTGTTCATGGGGTCTGTACTGTAGGTCTTTATCGCTCTTCACTCTCTATTAGATGAGCACTTTTAGAGCGCTGCGACTCTCTGTCTTTAGGTTTGTTTATTCTCGGGCTTGTTTTTGCACTGCAAGTCTCTGGTGACTACTCACGCGTCTCCCAAAACTGGAGGTAGAAGCGCGTCACATCAAAGCGCTCGTGCACGCGCTCGCGAGCATCATCGCGCATTTCAACGCAAGTTTCACCTTGGCTCGCCTGAAGTTAAACTTTATAAAACTTAAAAACTTATAAAACAGGTTTTCAAAACAACCTGACTTCTGAAATACGTGTTGAGATTGAGCTTTTTTAAATGCTGGCGCAGATCCCTGCACGAGCACTGCGGGTGAGAGAGAACGCGCCGGACTGGAGCGGATCACTAAACTACAGACTGAAAGAAGGTCAAAAGAATGTTTGATACGTTCATTTGTTACGGGTGGATTAATTCATTAGTTTTTTTCAGAATAGCGCCTAATTTGCAGCGTGCCGAGTTAACCACGCCTAGTTATTTACATTCCGCGGAATACACGGAATAGAAAAATCTCTTACAGTTGACATTTTATTCCGCAGTAACTGTATATTCCGTCATTCCGCCCAGCCCTAGCTTCAACAATTTGTAAATCCGTTTCTATGCCACTAGCGGCATCTGCCACTTTCGCTCAACTTGATCTGTAGCGGGCGGCAGCAGAGCGCAGAGGATGATGGGCACGCATGGGTTGATGGGAATTGTAGTTCCCGCTTCCCTCAACTCACTCCATTCGGCTGAAAAAACTACACTCTACCTGGAAGATCTATCGTCATGCGACCACGATAGTATCGAAAAAAAATGCTATCGCGATACTTCGATATTTACAATACCGTTACATCCCTAGTAGTCAATGATAACCAAAAACTGTTTGGTTGCAAGCATTCTTCCAAATAGCTTTCTCTGTGTTCATCGAAACAAAGGAATTGATACAGATTTGAAACAACTCCAGGGTGAGTAAAAGATGACGGAATATTTTATTTTTGAGTGAACTGTCCCTTTAACAAGCCACATGATCTGAGGTAAAGACACACTGATCATGAGTAGACAGCGGTCAGTAATTTGCTAGTTGGCTTTAGTGATATTTTGGCTGTTGTGCTATGTGTCAGTAAAAAAGTTGAATGTGAATGTTGCTGATTTATATAAAACATTATGACAATTACATACAAATCAATTGTCCGTGTTGTCACTCAGTTGTTTCATTGTCGATTCGTATTGCCATTTAAAAAACATATTGATGTCTGTAAGTTGTTACTCGAAATGTGTTTTTGCTGTTTTTCATCTGTAAAACCTGTCCCCTTAAAATATTTTGTGAGCGATATAAGAGAAAACAGCACCTTTCCATGATACAGTACGATGCAATAGTGTATAAGAGTGAATATGTACAGTGTTTGTGTGTAAATGAATGTGTGCTGTCCTCAGGAGATATGGATGGTCACTGGTGGGACCATGCGTCATGGCACAGCGAGGCCTCCTCATTGTCTATGGTGAGGCTTGGGACTCTCCCATTTCCCCTCGTTTAATCCACCTCTGCATGTGTTTTTCTCCTCCTTTTTTATATCATCCATAACTTGTAGGAGACATTCAAAGGGGAAAAAGAAAAACAAACGAGCAGACTTATTTTTTGGACGCCAATTATGCCCCGTCCGAGAGGCAAAAGACAGTGGTGCGATTTTGGGACCGTTCCCACGAGGAGGATGCGGAGTGGTGCGAGCCCCAGGTGAAAGATTCAGGGGTTGACACGTGCAGTAGCACCACGCTAAACGAGGAGCATAGCCATAGCGACAAGGTACAGAGACGACTCCTTGCCGCCTGTTTCTCGCTTCCTGCGACCTCACTACTGACCTGCTGAAAGCGCTCACTGTTTGTTTCTGGCCCTCGAGGGTTTTCTACTCTAATCGAGCCTCTCAAAGGGGAGGAGAACCCTCTTGTCGGCTCTGCTCCACTATCTGCGGCTGCAAACGTTCTAACAAGCAAAAAAAGCGAATGAATAACTTCCTGGCACTGTTTGCTACATGTCCTGCATGCTTCTCGATTCGGCCAAACGCTCCATTTTGATTGCAAAGCTGTTTTCCTCACTTGGTCAAGTCACCTTTCCACACTTTACCCCTCTGGGATTTCCTGACATGATTTTTCCACGCAGTCCTATAGTCTCAGCCTATATTAACACAGAGATAGACTAGTGTGAGAATCAGTCTTACACTAAGCAGTTGTTTTTCTTTTCCCCTTTTCACTGTGTCATTCTTCATGCTGTCCTTTCCTGCCCTGTCCATTCACTAGTGTTTGTCTGTCGCAATAACTTGCGTCATTCATCCATACTGCTTGAGGATGCAAGAGTCCTTTCATTTGCTTTTAATTCATTTATGAGTGGTTTAGTCAAGCTCAGTGGTCCTTGTTCTGCTTAAGAGCCCACGTCTTAATACAGTACCAAATTTGACTATACGAAAGCTGTACAAACAAAAATCAAACGTGGAAATGTATGCATTTGTTATTGTTAGTTTCTAACTGTTATGTTACATGTTTATCCTGGGTGCAAGTAATCACAATATTTAAAGTTATTCTTTTACTTTTGCACAATCTGGCTGATTTGATAGCGTCTACAGAGTGACAGATGAATAATTGCGAGAATAAATTTGACAGTAGGTTGCATTTTATTATTGCATGTGCCATTGCAACGTCATAGCACACTTGCGGCCCGTTTTTGTTTTGCAGACCACCTTGCTGACACTGACCTTGCTCACTGTTGTCCACTGAAAGCTGTGCTTGAAATCTCTCACCCTGTCCTGTGTTTTGTGTCTCCTCTTGTTTAACTCACAAACCGACTCCCACAATTAAAATCAATTAAAAAAATGGATTAAAAGTCAATTTAAATCATTTTTTGCTCGTAGAGAATGCACTTTTTTTGCTAGTTCACCCAAAAATCTGAAATGAAAAATGTTATACTCACACGATCTTCCGTGGTGCACAAAAGAAGATATATTGCAGGCAGTCCAGAGTGGCTGTCCGACAATGGCCACAAGGATGTAAAATACAATGAAAGTGCTCTATTCTTAAGAAATCATACTACAGTACGCTATTCCAAAGCCATACAATATCTATGGGTGAAGAAAACTCTAAAATTTCGATTATTTGTAGTAGTTATTAATTTGAAAATATTCCTCTTTCACCGGCAGGTTTAACATCAGTGACCTCACCAACACAAACTGAATCAAATATTAATGTGATTTAATAACTAAAACACAGTGAAATAATGAATCACAGCAAACACTGAATAACATTTTTGGGCTTATGGGTGAACTGTAACTTTTAATAATCTACATATTGCAGCATGGATTCTGCTCAGAATGACATATTAACTACTTGTGATATATTGGTACAGTAACAAAATAATGAGACATGAGCATTTATCATTTGGTTATTTGAAATACAAGGAATGTTTGCCTTCGGAGTTCAAAATGTACTAACTTACTCTAACTGAGATATGTTTACTATTTGGCTAATATTGTGTATGCCTTTTTCTCTGTCATGGCCCGCTCACACCAAAATTGATAAAGATAAATATATTAGCGTCCACACCAACACCAACCATATATTCTAAGCTTGCATGCTACAGTTTTACATTTTAAATGTGTGAGCCCTCTAAATTTGGATTTTAATTGGCTGTCAATTTGTATCATTTATCTGCTGGAAGAAAATCCAATGATATTGTTCCTATTGTTTTATTTGTTGTTTGGAAGCCACTAAACTTAGAACAATATTTATCATAATTGTGTGGAGTGGTTTGTGTCATGTCTCTTGAAAGCAAACAAGAGTTCTGCCTCTTCTGCCTGTATTTTTTCTGGACCTTTGCAAGTGTGCATGTGTAATGTGTGTGTAATGTGTAGATGCTTGTATTAAATCCAGAGGTGTATTGTCACTTTGACCCCGTAGCACCCGGTGACATGGCAACCGTCCAAAGATGGAGAGCGCCTAATAGGGCGGGTAGTGCTAAACAAGCGGATGAAAGATGGCACAGTGCCCAGGGACACAGGCACGCTGCTGGGCCTCAAGGTAAGAAGTGTTCAACGAAAGACCCAGAATTCTCTCAAATTCACAAAAAAATCCCAAATTCATGCTAATGACTCTACTGTGTGTTATAAGAGAATGTTGTCATCATAACATTGTAGACTAAATTTGGTTTGAAATGCTGTTTTTTTTAAAGCCTACATGTTCTGGGTCCAGTGCATATCACTTAAAACCGTCGTGTCACTTAAGCACACAGTGTTTACGTGCAAACTGTGTGTCAGTCAGCATCAGTCACGGTTCAGGAGGGCAATATGTGGGCTGGTAATGATTGTCATTGTTTTAACTCGCAAAAACACCTTCTTTATATGCAAATTGTCTCATGCAATATCATCTGCCTGAGAACAAAAAAGTGTGGTCATAAAGTTGAAAACTGCAGGCATATTTTAAATGCATTTCACATAAAGCATGTTTGAAAAAGTAAATATCATTGCTGTCTATTCTATCGCAGGTCGTGGGGGGGAAGATGACAGAGTCTGGGAGACTTTGTGCTTTCATCACAAAAGTGAAGAAAGGAAGTCTAGCAGATACTGTCGGCCATCTCCGACCAGGTGAGCACATCCACACATAGCAATTTGTAACTTTTCTTTACATTTTAGTGAATTGGCTAATTCATATGTATTTGTACACTGTCATTTCCAATCATCTTTGTTTATTAGGATGCTTTAGAGTTGCTAAGAATTAACCTTAAAGAGACCATGACATTGTTGAAAATACGGTCGTTACTTACTATTGACAAATCGTCGCCTCGGAATTATAAGGTTCTATCTGCATTCTGCGCAATTTTGAGATATTGAGTTTTGGTTTTCCATTTGACTTTTTGATTTCTAAAAAAGTCACAAAATATACACAATATAAAAAAAAAACATCACATAATGTAAATAAGTTATCACAGACTAAGAATAAGTGAATAACTCAATTTTGACAAAAACATCAGAAAGAACATTATAATTCCAAGAAGACGAAATGTTGTAGCTAAAAAAAAATACGACTGTCGATTAATAAATGTCTATAGTTCATTTTGACAGCTTATTGACTGAAACTCAAATATGAATGAAAATACAGTATTAAAGTGTCTAGCGCAGCTTAAATGAAATCACATATGACGTTCAGTAGAAACATCCTCAGAGAACATAAAAAGCAGCCTTCAAGCATTCAAACTTGTGTTGTTTCCCTCCTCAGGTGATCAGGTCCTGGAGTGGAACGGGAGGGTCTTGCAGGGAGCCACATTTAAGGAAGTTTACAATATCATTCTAGAATCCAAACCCGAGCCCCAGGTGGAGCTGGTGGTCTCGCGGCCCATTGGGTGAGTTGAAGAGGGTGATGGATCATTATTCTGCACAATACTCAGCACGTCACTTCAGGGACACAAAGCTCATTTTGCCTGACAATGTCGGTTTATAAAGAAGGATGACCTGTGGGAGCTGAACATAGAAATCCAGACACACAACATCTATTCACCAAAGACTTTTTTTATAAACTTCTGCTTTAGGAGGACATCCTGACATGCCTAAAAAGTGTGTATTTTATTATCTTTAAAATGCAAGTAGGTCAAGCAAGGATGTCTTAACCCCATGGATAGATGATATAGATGATTGTATCAAATAAACCATCATAGTGAATACCACAGAGGTTTTAGTGCACATTTTCAAAAGTCTGAAATCTTTTCCTTCAATTTCTCATCCGTCTGTATATACTGTATCTAGGTACATTGATAAAAGAAATGTATTCAACAAATCTTACTGATATCTTATTGAATATTTTTGTAGAGACGTCCCTAGAATACCAGAGAGCACACATGGACAACTTGAATCAAGTAAGTTTAGTCATTTTCACACATAAGCCAAGCCAATAAACTTGCATTAAATTGCCTAGCGGGAAAGCAATTCCACAGTTTGTGTTTTTTTTCTCGTATTCTAGGTTCAAGTTCCTTTGAATCCCAAAAAATGGGCCCTTCTATTTCTGTCACGTCCCCAATGAGCCCTGGCATGCTCCGGGACAGCCCTCAGTATCTGTCTGGACAGCTCTCCGTAAGTACCCACAATATCCTTCGGAGCATCTTTTGACTTCTTTTGCCTTCTCTGGCTGAGATGTTTCAGTGCTGCTCGGTGATCGGTGCATCGGTATGATTAATTGATTGATTGAAAATGATCAATTAAATCTCTTAAATTTGATAGCAAGGGTTCCATGTACTTTGGGGCCACTGATTCGAGACCTAGATGCTCTCGGTTGCAGTTCAGTCTGGACTCGAGAAAGAAACCCTCAAGCGGAAAATGTATTATTAGTTTTCAAGCTTGTTACCTTGACGTGAACTTGGCAGCCGGTCAGATCTGACACAGCACTGGCGACTAAGACTGTTATGTAAAAGAAATTCCTTGAAGGGCTATTGTTCTTTCGCTGAAGTTATTTATTATAGTATTTATTCAATGGACCAACCTTGATCTTAAATACCAAACTTGAGTGGATTATTCCCAAAAGAGCTGGCAGCAGCGAGCGAAGTTTGTAGGCGTGTTTCTGGCCATTTTTGTTAGTGATTTTGCTTCATCCACTCACAAAAAATAAGTTTTAATATACAGTATTTACAGTAGGAAATTTACAAAATATCTTTGTTTAATATCCTGATTAATATATGATTTTTACCATTAAAGAAAAAGCGATCATTTTGACCCATACAATGTATTATTGGCTATTGCTACTTACGACTGGTTTGTGGGTCACATATCTCTTAACCCAACAGATATCTAAGGGCTACATGTCACTACTGTATCTGCATTGGCTCTTAAAACATAACTATATTGGCTATATTAGTAATATATAAAATACTACTAGCTGTACTAGCAGAGTAATCAGAATCAGAGTCACATTAATAAGTAATAATTAATAAGGCTGAATCTCTTCTCACATGGGTTGTTTTGATGTGTGTGCCTCTGTGCAGTTTTGGTTTAGTTTTATTGCTTTTTCTTTGTTAATTTTACTTATCCAGAGCCCATGCCTTAGTAGAAGAACCACGCCTTTTGTCCCTAGGGTCCAGGTAACATCATCAGACTTCTCTCTCTCTCTCTTTTTGTTTCTTATTTCTGGCAGTCTCTCACTCCATTACTTTCTCTCTGCGTAATTTGGAAAATGCACTGCAGGAAATCGGCAACATTCCAAGTCCCCTTCTTTGGTTTTCATTTTTTTGCCTAAACTTATTTTTCATCGCAATTACAATTGCATCCACAATCCGTGTACTTGTGCCTCATATTTTAAACAGCATTAGGCCTGACATATGCTGCATGAATTACATCTCTGTTTTAAGTAGTTTAAAGAGACATGTATTTTGGATGTTTTTTAAATACTCACTAAATATAGCATGTTTTACTTGCATAGTTAAATCAACTCGATTAGAGAATAAAGTCTCTTTAAATTGTAAACAATTTTTACATGTAACATGGAACATTATATTTGTATTGATATATGATATCAGTCATCAATTAGGATGTTACATTTGTCATTTATACAGAATGAATAGTCTCTCTTGCTTGATTGTTATCGGAACTACAGACTTTTGAAAAATCCCTTTGGTCCCAGTGTGGATATACTAGTACCGTCAAATATTATGTTCTGTGATACAATGGAAGGTTACAGTATGTTAACTGGCACATTTTCAAGGTATTATTGCATTTTCCAACTAAAACATATCTTTAAACTTCAATAAACAAATTGTACCGATGAAACTTTACATGGGCATGTGCAACACATTAGTAATGTCGTATATGTCGTAATGTTTTTGTGGGTTGGTTTCCTTGTCTATGTTTATGTTGTTCTGATTTGTTGTTCAAGGATCTTACTTTGAAGATCTGTTGTATTGCTGCGGTTTTGTGCTGTAATGAGAAGGGACCCTGGATTACCCGGGATAGTCCCTAGTTCACAAGGTGTGTCCTGTTGTCATGGCAATTCTTCAAACGTCTTCTCTGCTCTGATACACCTTTTAGCAAATCTCCAACTATATTCCTGGCTGCCACGACAATAATTTAAAGGAGTAGTTTACTATGAAATTTCGCCATATAATGGACTTGAACGGGGGGCTTTTGGTTAAGGTCCAAATTTCAGTTTGCAAATTTCAGACCTCAACCAACAGTCCCCTGTTCAAGTCTATGATATGGTGAAGAACACTGGAAAGCTTTCATCATAAGCCTCAATTTGTTTTTGACGGAAGAAATCAACACACGGACGGCTTGTATGACATGTGGGTGAGTGAATTATCATGACATTTTAATCTCATTGTGAACTACTCCTTTAGTAAATAGGTGCTTCGTGTTAAAGTTAGAATTGAACAATAAAATGCATTGCATTCCCAATGATTTTGCACAACAGATGAAAACGCAATTGAGGTGTTTTGCTGTAAGGGTAGCTCTCTATGTAATAAGCGAATAATATGTCTCTTCTGCATACAATAAGAAAGCCCTCCTTATAATAAAGAGAACCAACCCACAAACCCATTACGGCTCTCCAGCTGTACAAGGCAGACTAAATTGTCCAAAACAAAAAAACAAAAATCCTAAAGCTACAACAGATTTTGCTTTCACAAATTTCTTTGACTCACAAATAATCTTCTCATTTCAATGTAATATTAAACCCCTATGGTTGTTGTTTAGATTTCCTGTTGCAGTCTAAAATGCTTTTCTCAAACTGATCTTGGTCACGTCTCTATGATCATTTAATGGTACAATTTGTTTTCACCGAAGCCTTCCCCCCCTCTGCCGTTTTTGCAATGAAAGCTATCTGGATTCCTCCAGTCTGTATTGAGCACTTTCAGTTGCTTTGCTGCATGCATTAGTGCTGGACTATTTTTAGAATAGCGAGTACTCTCTAAAGGTACAGTATAGACGTGTGTTTGCTCTACAAAGGAAGGGCAACTGCTTGAAGAATTTCTATTGCTAAATGCATCAGTGTTTTGTTATGGAGAACCAGAACATGGCAAATGCAATAATGAAATGAATAAATTATTGAAAATCATTATTTATAGTCTTGTTGTTGCCCTTCCCTTTTTTCAGATTGTGGGGGATATCGTTACTTTAAGCATAGATGAAGCATGTGTCAGATGTAATAACTGAGACTTTCAAAGCTATTTGATTTCAATATCTGATCTGAGTAGAAGTTCATTTGTTTTCTTTTGCGGTATTGTTTTATGTGGGCTTTGAACGTATCTGTCAGTTTAACATGAAATGTTGATAATTGCAATTAAGACTGAGTCATCTAATTGGGCGAGACTCCTGGCGGACACGCCCCCATCCCTTGGCCAGCCAATGAGGGATGAAATGTTCCACAGCCCAGACTCACAGCGCACAGACATCTGTTCAAATCCTCTCATGTCTAGCCTAACAATAAAATTGGCAAATATCACAGACAATTGTTATATATTGCTATTAAAGGAATATTTTGACATACAGTAAATACAGCTTATGCTCTTGTTTTGTTCAAACAGTAGTGCACTTACAGTGTACATCTATTGGACAATGTATTATTGGAAGTACTTTTATGTTTTTTTATAGTTTCTAGAGAGTTTTCTTTAGGCACATGAACGTCTGTTTATGTAATACAGATGTAATTCCTATGGGTGGAGTTTCCACCATGTCAACAATTTTGTTTAGATTGTTACATCATATGCAACTCGTTCTCACTCCCGACTCATCACATATTGACGTTCGGTCAGCGCCCCTCGTGCAGGGTACCCTTTTGCCGTCATTTTTGACGAGCGGGTTATTCCATTGCTTTAGGTTGTTTGCTATACACTCCAGACCGAGAGGCATTTACTTCATTGCATTTGTAAAAATATAATTGGTTTCATAAAAAAGATATTTGGAGCATCCCCTCCCCCTCCTAAACCTAACCACTTTTCAACCATATAAAACATAACGCACGAATAAAAGCACAGTCACAGGTATTTATTGCACAAACAGACCAAAAACGGTATAAAATTTGTAGTTTTTGAACGACACTGTGACTGCTTGTATCTTGTGTTTTATATTATATCATAAATAAACTGTTACATGACTTGCTCTAATTGCCTGAATAGCGTCACGTAAACACAGTTATCCTGGCTGTTAAACTGAAAAACAAACCCCAACACATATCATCATTGCAAAATTACACCCCAATATATGATAACAGTAAAATTTGCGTGTTGACACCAATGGTTCCTCGTGGAAAGCAAAGGATTACCCCGCATGTTAAAAAGCGACGCTGAGTGGCAGCGGAAGTTATCATAGTTGGGTACACTTCTTTAGCAGTGAATGGGAGACTACCACAAATATATTTATTGCATTCTCGTTTGCTCAAATAGCAAAAGAAAAACTCAACGATAGTGTTTTCACTACTTTCAACAAAATGAAAAAAAAAATAGAGAGAGTCTGATAACAGCAGTCAAAAGAGAGAATGATGTCAAATTTACTGTGACTTCCATAGACGCTGTATAAGAAACACTGTTAACTATTTTTATAATTTGATGCAAAGGTAATATAATACAAAGTATAGTGTTATAAACGAACATACATTTTAAAAAAACTTTGGAGGATTTGCAATGCTGATGACTGTTGAACACAGTCTTGTGATAAAGGTCCATATTTGACGAGTCGGGAGCGAGAATGTGTTGTCATATCCCATCAGTTTTCTGTATTTGCACATCATATCACAATTGGTTTTACTTCTGGTCAGGTTACTTTGGTTATTACAGTATATGTAGATACAAGCACTATTAACATCAGTTATCAGCAAAAAACAACAGTAATAAGTATCAATATTTTTATTTCCTTGTGTTTCACATGACTGTCGCTTAAGTTTCACCTGTTTAATTCTTAAAAATTAATATTATTTTGTGCTATATGTAGCATTCATTTTGTTATTGTTACTTTTTGGATTAGATTAGATTAGAATTTTTTTTAAACTTTTTTTTAAAGGGGTCATAAGGCACGAATACGTGTTTTTATGTGTCTTTGGTGTGTTATAAGTTGCCCATGCATGTATTAGACACATAAAATTGCAAAAATGAAAGTGTCGAAACAAAAGATGCATTCTATCTAGAAGCAAATGCTCAACCAGACCTGCCTAAAACGCCTTGTGTAACCACACCCCCACAAATCTACATCAGTTCGTGGTATGATTTGACTAAGACCGCACAAATGTATATGCAAGTAAGGTGGGCGTACCTGTCAGTACAATTGCTTTGGAACCTGATGTTCCAAATATGGTAAGAGGCGTGTCATATGACCCCTTTAAAAATAGACAAACATCAGACAGTTTTCCCGCTATTTCATCATACTAATTCCCGCATGGCCTTTATTTTTTATTTTTTATTCTGACACAATGCTTTGTCCAATAGACTTCTATTTTAAATGCATTACTGTAGCATCTTTGTTTTTACAAACTAAGCGATGAGGCTTAAGTTGTATCTACCTCACAATTCAATCTGATTCAATGTTTAGAAATAGATCTCCTGAGGTTAGAATTGTCTAGTGTTTGTGTTTAGATGCAAGCGCATCATCTGAGGCTCAGATAGAGAGAGATACAGTAGCCATCTTGTTTTAGTTTGTGTCTGCTGTTGCTGTATCTGCTCTTGTAGCGTTCTGCCAAGCATGCGATGCATGCGAGGTCTGTCGTAGACCCTCTGGGGTGAGCTCACCTGCAGACCTCCTAACAGAGTCTGTCTATCCTCTAGGTAAAGCTTTGGTACGATAAAGTGGGACATCAACTCATTGTTACAATCCTGGGAGCCAAAGACCTGCCTTCACAGGAAGACGGGCGGCCTAGGAACCCCTATGTCAAAATCTACTTTCTCCCCGACAGAAGGTAAATGCATGCCAGAGCTCTGTCAATGGGCAGATGAAATAAAATGTTGGTTGAACATCGTCTATGGTGTATTTGTAGCCTTTTTATTTGCATTTGAAATTATTAAGCCCACCTCCAACCCCTCCACACCAACTAATTATTATTTCATAACTAGTTCCACAGAAATTTAACGTTCACTCAATTTCTGTCTCCAATGTGTTACTTGAATTGTTATTTTTTAGTTGGACCAAACTTGACTCAAACATTAAAAAGTTTGCTCAACTAGTTGTATAGTTCATTCAACTAAAACGTTTGAATCTGTATTTTTTTTAACTACAGCCAATTCAGTTTTAGCATTAATTATATGTGTTTTATGTTATTTAAACATATTTAGACAGTATTCCCTTCATGCCATCACTTCAGACACACGAAAATATAACACAACACGCCAAAATTAAACCCAAAACACACTGCAATAATACAACTTTTAAAATGACATGTTTTATGAATTAAACAAGGTGAAAGACTACGTAGCCTACTTTTGACTTGTTTGAGCTCCTTCCCTCGAGATGCTTGCTACTTCTCACTTCTAAACACAACAAAACATTGAATACATTGTACGTTTTTGTCGATACATTTGGTTAAAAAATGAATATTTATTTAGTGCCAGTTACCTCAGGTGAAGCTTGGCTCTGCTGCCTCCCGCAACTATCTTTTTTCAAAATTAGTGATGCTCTTATTCATTTATTACCAAAATTAGGTTATCCTATATTCAGGTTAAGTTTATAAATCTTAAAAATAATGGTTATATTCAAATGTTGTGGGAACCACTTCTCTTTCGCTTCTGTAATGCTATATTATCATATATTGCCTGGATTTGGGTTTATTAGTCCGTTCAACTTTAGCCACTCTGAATGTTGATTAAATTGGAAAATAACTCTTCATTTAATGTTTTTTAAAAATATTTTTGCATAACACGTTGTCTCAACTAAGTCCAACCAAGAATATTAGTTCAACTGAGATATTTTTTCTCTTCCAGTGTTTTATTAATTGGCATTTTTACAGCGCAATTGTTATTACAAATACTGCAAAAAACATTTCAAAAGTAAAACATTAGGTGATATGACATTAATGATTATTTGAGAAAGAATGTGTCCAGAATGCGATAAAAGAAATGAATGGTTCTTAAAAGAGGCTTCATTTTGTTTATGCGTTTTTTTTTCCCTGTAATTTGCGGTGATGTTTGCATTAAATTCACCCTGGTTCTGTACTATACTGTAGCCAGAGCATCGACAGCTTTAAGTTATGAGCTCATGTACTCTTCTCAGTGACAAAAGCAAGAGGCGAACAAAAACAGTGAAGAAATCCCTCGAGCCCAAGTGGAACCAGACGTTCATGTACTCGCCGGTGCACAGACGAGAGTTCAGAGAACGTATGCTGGAGATCACGCTATGGGACCAGGCCAGAGTCCGAGAGGAGGAGAGTGAGTTCCTGGGAGAGGTGAGAGAGGAACAACTGTGTTTCAGATGCTCTTGTAATGCAAAAGGGCTGCTGTTTTTAACTTCAACCTTTAGAAGGTATGAACATGCTATTTTATGAGGATGACTGGTAAAATAGGCACCATGTGTCATTATAAGCAGGGTCCAAAATAAAAGTATTGCCATACCTGCCAAGAACACGTCACTTGGGAAAAAACATCTCAGCTGTAAATATTTCTTACCTGCCACTGAACTTGACATTATTTTTATGAAATAATAGATACATGTTGTAGCTGTGATGGAATAATTGAACCTCTTATTCGGTTCATTGTGTCACTCAGCTAGTTGCTCAATAGATTGAATTAATAACAAACCATAGTCATATACACAGTATAAATAATGTATTTATGTGTTTTTAGATTCTGATAGAGCTGGAGACGGCACTGTTGGAAGACCAACCTCACTGGTATAAGCTACAAACACATGACTTGTCTTCTATGCCGCTGCCCAACCCCTCTCCTTACACGCAGAGACGCCTTCCACATGGAGAGAGTCCAACACGCAGGTTACAGAGTACGTACATACACCTGCTGTTCTAATGAATGCAAACACAGTCACACCTACGTCTACTTTATTATATCTGATCACCCAGAGTCCCTTATGAATAAGATCGTTTGAGGGCAGGTTTGGGCGCGAACTTCCCCGGCGAAGTGAGTAACCACGTAGCCCGCCAGATTGGCTAGTGATTTGACAGTGTTACCCGCCACATATGATTTTAATGTAATAACCTGTAATTCAATATTACTAAAAGTCTTTTTCAATACTGAATAAAACATGCATCACTGTGCATTATGGGATTGCCTTATCGATGAGCAATAACTATTATGTCTCCGTGGTGTATCTTGTCGGGGTGCATTTATAATTTGGATTCATTTGGAACAGCCTCATAGTTTGGAATGTATTCGTGATGCCTAAATGTTGATGTCACATCTGTTTTGGTTTGTGTTTGAGTCATCTTTCATGTTTGTCAAGTTTAGCTAAGTCAAGTCTTTGTTATTGTTGTATATGCTTTGCATTACCAAACAGCACATGGGTTCAACTTGACTTACCTTCAGTGGATTCATGGAACACATGAAACAAAGTTAGACCCGAGACTAAGGGAACATGAGGGTTTTAGATAAGGACTAAGAAGGGAACCAATCAGAACATGACACACAAAATGAGGTAACAGGAAATTACTTGACAGCAACTGTGACTAATTTCACAAAAAAAAACATGATACAAGAACCACTAAACTTGAACAAAACCCTAAAGGGATGTGACAATTGCTTAGGTGAGCCGTTTTTTTGTTGTTGTTATTTACACAGTAAAAATATAAGAGAGGTTTTGTTGATAATAATGACAATGTGTGTCAGTGTGTTTGTTTTTGTTGATATGTTTTCTGTGTTTATGTTTTGTTTTCCTCATAAAAAATATTACTCTCTATCACTCCATTGACACATGTCCAGACAAGGGGCCATATTATTACAACTCAGGTAACTTCTTGCTTGCCCCAGATCCAGTAGCATGTGGTTATTGTAAAGACCAGTATCTGCCCCCTGCACCCTCTCTACATCTCCTCAGACACCTTCAGAAACCCTGTACTGTTCCACACGGCTTGCATGGAGTTGTTTAATGTCCATCGCTGCTGCTGCTGCTTCTTGAAACACATCCTCACATTTCAGCTTGTCTTCCCTTCAGACCTGATCTCCACTGGAGAGTTTTTACTATTCCTGAGTGGAATTGTCGTGGACTGCTTTTCCTCAGCTCTCACAGAGATTTCTAATGCTCGCTATGTTTGTTGGTTTTGCTGTTTGACCAAACCAGTGACAAAGCCTCAAAACAGTTCATTCAATTTAAATGTAGGGCCTACTTCTAGAGCACTTATCAGAGTTTTGTTTTGTTGCATCATTATAGAAAATACATTTTATAGCAGTAGAGTCATAAAAAAGCAATAGCATAGAAATAAAGTAAAATGAAGAAATGATATAAAAACCAGAACATGAGGATAAAATGCATGGTATTTAAATACATGGTATTGTTGCAAATATTTCATAGAATGTATATTGTATGTTTTTGTACTTTTTCCTCAGAAATACTAATCAGGGTCTGTAGTGTATTTTTTAAGGGCGAAGAAGGAAGAGCAAACTTTAAGTTTAAGTGGGATTGTTTATCCTACAATACAGCTGCACTTACGTTAGAAAAAGGAATTTTATTGGATGTAGTTATATACACACACACACACACACACACACACACACACACACACACACACACGTACTGTACATAGACCGTGTGTATATAGTATATATATATACTGTATATATATATATATATTAGCCTTTCCAAAATGATAAAAGCTATTTTTATTATAATATATAATAAGCTATGGCTGAATAGCATATATTTAAAATATCACTCATTATTCACATAAAAAGCAGCTATCGTATAACCCAAAAATGGCAATGTTGACCATGATTACATGCAGGTTTTGTGCGTGTGTCTTGTCTTATCACACTCTCTAAACCTTACATCACAATTTTTTTCTCTTTATTATGGTCTTTGTGATCCCTTCTTCCAACCATTCTCTCTCTCTCTCTCTCTCTCTCTCTCTCTCTCTCTCTCTCTCTCTCTCTCTCTAACACTCTCACTCTCTCAGGGTCACAGAGAATCAGTGACAGCGAGTTCTCTGATTATGACTGTGAGGACGGGGTTGGTGTTATCTCAGGTACAGTCATTGTACTTAGTTATTTAAACATTGTCCTTAAAGTAGGATAGTTCACCTAAAAATGAAAATTCTGTCATCATTTACTCACCCTCAGGTTGTTCCAAATCTGTATAAATGTCTTTGTTCTGCTGAACTCAAAGAAAGATATTTGAAAGAATGTCAGTAACCAAACAGATCTCATACCCTATTTACTGCCATAGTAGGGAAAATAAATACTATGGGAGTGAATGGGGGATGAGATCTGTTTGGTTACTGACATTTTTCCAAATATCTTCCTTTGTGTTTAGCAGAACAAAGACATTTAAACAGGTTTTATATACAACATTTACTGTATACACAGATTGAATTATGTTTGTACTGAAATATTTTTTTCCCAGAACTGTTAACACAAAGTTGTTACATTAATAGTCAAAGATTTGGACCTACGAGCTCTTCATGCTGTTTATATTGTTACTCTGATATTCTTCAGCTTTAAAGCCATTTCTAGCCATTTTAGGCATTACATCGCTGCGCACATGAAGCATTTTTTTCTTGATGTGCATTATGAGATTGTTTTCAAATCAAAGCATTCTCATGTATGCTGGGGACTTGATGGCTGCTTTTCCTTAAACAGCTGGCCCAACTTACCCTTTGAAACATTTTTATTGGAAAATTAACTTTTGTCTGTTAAATGACAGAATCATACTAAGTGGAGCTTTTTAAAAAGCCTAAAGGAATGTTTTTCTCGGAAATAATCTCTACTTTTCTAGCTGGCACGTGGGTCCGTGTATCATCTATTCCATTCAATATAACAAACGGAAAAAAAAAAAAAACAGTCGATATTTCGTTTTTCCGTTTTTCTCTATGCACAAAAATAAAAAAAACGATGTTTTACTTCTTATTTCAGCTTGAAACGGGAAATCCAATAAATAAATAAACCAAAACGAAATAACGACCCTAATTACTGTTTTTCTCATTTTTGGGTGATTTTGCACGGATTTCAGCGCGCGCAGGCGCACTGTGTGAGCGCGGCAGCGCGCCTAGAGCTCTTCACGAATCTCGCAATCGATCAGTTATCATTTACAATGGCTTCACTCGAGCTGTACATGTTTCATATTCATCAAATGTTTATTAATAATATGACATATCACGAGATGTCGGAAAAGAGGCCATGCTCTCTGGGGAACACTGCAACATTATTATGGTCCCTCCGTGAGGTACAGGCTCTGGCATGTTACCTAAAAACAGTAGCCTAATGCAAAAAAATCTGCATAATGGAAATTATTGCCTACATAGACATAGGCACATGACTACAATCATTTGGCAGTTTACTTGGTTAATTTAGCTAAAACTGATGTAATGTAATAGTGCAAATGACTAGCCTACACAAAAACCACACAGTTTCAACACAAACTGAACATCTTTTATGAATTAGCAGGACAGTAGTTTTAGCTGGAGGAACCTAATGAACTCGGTTGAGTGAGGTTACGGGGGGAGGGGCTGTTCGCATCCCATAACTTCTAAATTACAAAAGTAATTTATGGATTTAGACCTTTGCTGCTGCAAGCCAGCTGTGGCTACTTAATCGTTTACTTAAATTTCACATATTAAAAGCAATAATGCTAACAAACATCGACTGTAAGCTCTGGAAAGTATTGTATGTGAACGTTAGGCATTGTTCGATATATATTTTTGAAATATTTTCCACAGTCATGTCCTCCTCTGTCAGTGTGACTCTTTTAGTGGGAGTGAAAAGTAAACAAAGCATATGCAAATGCGTTCATTTCCATTTCGAGCTTCGCAAGTTCGCATGCACTTGATCCCGGTAAGCCGCTGTACATTGCGCATGCGCAAAGCGTGCGCGCGCAGAAGACCCTGGGAAATCACCCAAAAATGAAAAAACTATAATTAGGGTCGTTATTTCGTTTTGGTTTATTTATTTATTGGATTTCCCTTTTAAAGCTGAAATAAGAAGAAAAACATCGTTTTTTTTTTGTGCATACAGAAAAACGGAAAAACGAAATATCGACTGTTTTTTTCTTTTACCGCCTGTTATATTGAATGGAATAATCAAATGATCAGATGATTGTGCTGTCCCCGTTTCTGTGTACGCTCACAGATCGCAGCTCAACATATTAACTTTTAGACATAATTTAGCCCAACCCCATTAAAATACTTTATTAAAACCTTTAACTTTAATGATAGTTAAAAATCCTTGTTGACTTTAATAATCAGTGACATCATTTTAATAGTTACTAGTAGCATCTCCTACTGTCTGTACACTGCGATTTGATCACAGTCAACACTAAACCGCACCGCATCCAAACGTGTATGTATGTTAACCATCTTTTTATGTACACAGTCAAAGCCTAAAATCGAAATGTTAACATGCTTTTGCTGCGTTGCAAGCATTTGTATTTCTTTCGGAAAATGGAAATCTAGTTGCCTACGTTTGTAACCTTGTAAGATTGACTTGATGTCATCGCAGGTGTACTACTTCTGTTTAGTTTGTTTCAGTAAATATAATAAAGTTTAACGCATGTATATGTTTGCATTTGTTTGTGTGTTTGGTCTCAGATTATCGGCTCAATGGCAGGGATTTCCAGAGCTCCACGCTGTCTGTACCTGAGCAGGTTATGTCCTCCAATCACTGTTCACGATCGGACGTGATTCGCACACGTTCGCGGTCACCCAGCGTTCCTCCCCCACAAAGGTAACCTCCAAAAACACTTGGTTAAGCATCTTGCTAACATAAGCCAAACACCAAATCTTGCCTCTTCAAACACGTGCTATCTCTCTAAAACATTAACAGCTCTTTTCATCATTTGTAAATGACGATTGATTTTAATAGTACTGCCTCTCTAGCACGTTTGGTCACAAGCGTTTTTTTCGCCTCTCCTCCAGTCGAAGTTTAGATCATGGTGTTAGAGGAGGACCCTCGTTGTATGGCCCCCGTCATCGGCTGTCCGAAGAACGCTACTCACCAGACAGGTATGTGTACATGCCACATACTTAAGGCTGCTCAGATTTTCTCACAGTTCTGTACTGATGCTTACATTTATTAGGGCCTCAAGAACTCTCCTGTGTTTTAAGATTTCCCTTTTTTGTTACAATGAACAAAAATAGGAATGTTGGCATATTTTTCATCTTTTCATTTAACGTGATTTCAGAAATTCGATGGGATGAATATGATGTGCCAAGAACTTCAGTGCACAGAGAATCTTCATTTCCCATTTCATTTCTTTTACAGTTGGCACTGTACTGTATATATCTATATTTTTGCCTTACTTGCCTCTCATTTTATCCACCTATCATTACTGTATTTGTTTTATGCATTTGGCTGAGGGTTCCATCCAAAGTGGCTAACGGTACATTTTGTCAGTGTCTGTGTATTCTGGGAATCGAACCCATGACCTCGGCATTGCTAGTGACATTCTCCAGCCTAAGCTTCAAGAGCTTATCATTCCATTAAATCATGTTTCTGTTCCTTGCTCCCTGTGGTTGCAGCCAGTATCTTACCCTCCCTCCTCGAACCAGACACAGACAGCCAACCATCGACCCCGCTATCCAGGACCCCAGGTATTCTGATACCTTAGAGAGTGCCATTATGTTCAACCAAACCTACCTTCCCAAATGCCTCCCCGTTCTGTCCATTCACATCACCTGTCTCACTTTGACCCGCCCACTTTGCTGCTGCTAATTGATTGACAGATTGCCCACTCAGAGCACATGATTAGGAGGGTGCTTATCTCACTTATCTCACAAAGGAAAATGAACAGTAGTAAGTACACTCACACTTAGAAACAAGGAATCGTATTTTCACCAGGCAAAGGCACCTTTTGTAGAAGCATTTTAAAAGAAAGTTTCAGGTTCTATGCAAGTTAAGCTCTATGGATAGCATCTGGGACATGCTGTTTGTTATCACAGACCTTGTCAAAGAAAACAAAATTTGTATTTACAATATTGCACAATGGATATCTATGGGCAAGGTATTGGGGGGGGATTTTTACATTACAAATGTAATGCAGGTGGTGTCATGTAAACAGTACTTTGTGAAATATTGTTAGTATACATTAACATTTATGATGTTTAAAGATGCTATTCGTAACATTTTATGGAAAATTTCAATCTAGGGTCATTGGATTTCAACACAAGAACAGTATGGAAAGTAACATGCCGTTTTATGTTTCAAACTGAGACGGCGATATAGAGGCGAACGTTCTGGAGTGCAGGTTAAAGTATCATGTTATACTGTTAAAACGGTGTGCAATGCGTTGCCTTATATTGTTTACTGTGAACACCATTTTTTTTGCATATTGCTTGACAAGCTTTAGTTGTATTTAACCTGAAATACCATTGAGGTAAAAGCATGATGTAAGGTAATGACTCTCTGAGTTTTTAGTATCTGTTTGCTAGTGTGGGTAGTAATATCAACAGTTATTCATGCTAGCACATTTTTCATAGTTAAGTCAAGAGCAGCATTTCTTCTCTGGGATAAATGAGAGGACTTCAACCATCTGTGTTGGTTCTGGTGAATGCTCGGGTCTAAATTATAGTTTTGATAGCTCTGCATATTTGCCTGTTCTCTTGACTCAGGGTAATTTTATTTCTTCTTTTGCGCTTTGGGTGATCTTTGCCTTCCATCAGCCTGCTCTCGGGGATGAATCGACCATTAAAAACAGCTAAGAAGCACTGCCCACGTGTCCCCCAGTCAGATATCGCCAATATTGTCTCATCCACCTTTTCTCATGCACTCTCACTTTCTGTTTCTTTTCTGAATTGTAGTATATACCCTCTGTATCGAGAAGACGCGGTCAGATTACTTCGCTCCAGTAAAATGGCTCGTGCATACTCAGAAGGCGCTTACAATAGCATGGAAAGGTAGTAAACCACTGTTACTCTTGTGTCGTGGGTAGTAGTTCTGACTAGAATAGCTAGTGATGCCAGTTTATGTTTCAAGATTTTATGAAGTCTACATTTGGAGTCGATTGTGTCTTATAAAATGGATCATTTTCTCTTCAAAATGTGTGAACGGCAAACGCTTAATTATTGGGTGGTGATATAATGAGTCCTACTGTACCGCCTATTGAGAAAGCTTTGTGCAATCATTGTAATGAGTCCTTTCAAGAGGATAACGTTCCAATTGTGAGTTTGAACACTACGCCTCTAAGTACGGCAGTAATCTTAAAGCTCCATTTCCCAAAGGTAGTGTGTGCTGTAAGTGTGCGTGTCCTCAGCTGCCTTCCCCACGGCAGCGTAATGAATTGTGTCTTGTTGGATGACTGAGGGTGGGCTTGTGTTGTTTTGATGACTGGGCACAAGCTCCTTCAGCCAACCAGCTTTATTTTCTGACAAAAGTGCCTGTCAAAAACCAACAAGCTAAAGTGGATGTTCATTGTGAAAGCATACATATATATATATACAGTATACGTACTGCACAAATATGTGTGAGTTCATCTATTCAGTTTTGGAGGCTTACTGTAGTGGAGTTCCAAATATTTCGGAGTGGATCTAACCAGATTTGCTGTGTGGAAGCCCTAAGTTGTCTTGGATCCAGAAATAGACCTTCTTTTACTCTGTTTTCAGAGAAGTTTTTAATGAGGTATTATATGACTAAAATAATACTGTTGTTTTGTTATTGCCAAATCAATTCTATACACTTGCATTGAAAAACAGACCTGGAGGAATATCTAGGGACAAGAAATCACACTTGAGATGGCGTTTTTCAAGACTTATGTAACCATCTGGCAACAACTTAACACCTACCCAGAGCACCTTAGCAACTGCATGGCAACACCCTGGCAACCATCCACCTCACCCTAGGATGGTAATGAAGAAATGGCGAGCACCGCTCACATTATAACTTAAAACTGTTAGTAAATATGCCGGTGTAAAACTCAAGTTGTTCTGGGTGGTTGCTAGGGTGTTGCTAGGTGATTGCTTACTGGCTAAAGTAAGGCTTTCCATGATCCTGTCATGAATCACGGGGAAGAACCCAATTGCAGGCAGCGGGGATGAAGGGGTTAACACAAAGACTTTTAACGTAAAACAAAAACCCACGGTGGGGAAAACAAGACATGATAACAAGAGAAATAACAGGTAAACAGGAACATAAACTGACTAAACTAAACTAACAAAGACTAAGTACAACACTAGACAAAACTACAATGAACTAACACTAACTAGACTTACTGAATGATCACGAACAGGAGCCCGAGCATGGGTCAGGTAATCATAACAAAAACAGCACAAGGCACAGAGGTATGACCACAGACAATGAGCGAGCACAAGACAATAGTCACGAGGGCTTTTTAAAGGGGAATACAAACGAGGGATGATAACACAGGGAGGGTGACGGGCAGGTGACAAGGATCAAACACTAAGGAGAAGCTAACGAGGAACGAGAGGGCAGGAACAGAAACGTGACACCGGAGAGAGAGAGTGGATGTGGAAGGCCAAAAGGGTCAAAATCGTTCTCTCCACATATAACAAGGGATCCTGCCGTGATTCTGCCACAAGATCAAGAAAGACATGGCAAGATGAGGCAGAATCACGACAGATCCGGAAAACATATGCGAATGACTCATCTACTTCATTATCACATTAAAACAGAGCAAAAGAATGTGAACAAATGTTTAGGGCTTCCATATGGTTTTAGGTTTTAGTGGAATGAGAATGTTAGCGAGTAGAATTCTGATTCTGTGTTATTTTATATTCAGGAGAATGAGGAGGGATAGACATATTTCTGCGTTCAATGACTCGTTTGATTCTCCTGAGAGGTAAAATTAGTTTATGTTAGATTTGACTGTGTTTACAAAGCAGTAAAACCAGACTTCCCTTTCTGTCGGTCTCTCGACGTTGTCGAGGTTGGGGTTCGTCCTTGAGAACCAATCACTTCCGACTTCTTAGAAAAGGCCAATGAAAATTGGCGAATGAAATTTGCATGCCGGACTCCGCCCCCGGATATCCGGGTATAAAAGGGAGATGGCGTGCCTCATTCATTCACCTTTTTGTTCTTCGGAGCCTTCGCTCGTGATCAACAGACTTCGCTACAAGACTGCCGGCTCTACGACGTGGTGCAGCGGACTGTCCCTTCCTGCAGCGACTTCCCCTGGGCGTCTCGGCGGTTCCAGAAGTGTTCAAGTTTTTTTCTCTAAAAGAGCAAATTTCTCCAGCGTGGCATGTCCCGCTGTTCTCTTGGGTGCAACACACTCATCGAGGAGGGGGATGGACACGATGTCTGCTTCCAGTACGCTGGGGCAGATGTTGTGGATACGTCCTGCCCGCACTGCGGGCGGCTGACGATTCAGACGTTGCGTCACGGATGGCTGTGTTCCCACGGGACTCAGCCACCACCTTGTCTGCTTCCCGTTCCGTGACGGCAGGACTACGGCCCTGCCGCCCGCTACGGCGAGCAGCAAGAGTGATATGAGGATTACTGTGAGCGCTAATCCGTCAGCCACTGGCTCGCGGACCGTTCGCACCTCGCCTTGCTCGTCTGACCGTTCCCCATAAGACGGTCCGCCATCTTATTCCTCAATCACGTATCGGACACGGTACGTGATGATGAGGTGTCTGTTGCAGCATCAGAGGGTGACTTACTGGCATCAGACTCCGACGATTCCTTGAAGCTCCCTCCCTCGGGGGGTCGAGATCAGGAAGAAGCGGATATCGAAATGTCAGCCATGCTTTCCCGGGCCGCCGGCTTTGAGTTGCGGTGCACCGCACTGCCTCTCCCAACGCTCGCGGCTGGATACACGGTACATCGGGCTTGAGAGCGGCTCCAAGCCGCACTCGCCCTCAGTGCCGTGTTCCCCCGGAAGTGCATGAGGAACCTAGTACGACCTGGAACGCCCCCTTCGGCGCGTACACGTCAACTAGTTCCATCACCCTTTCTTCCCTCGATGGTGGGGCAGCTAGAGGATACGTCGATGTCCCCCCGGGGCTCGACCTAAACTCCCGTCCAAAGCATGTAGGCTTTTCGGCATCTGAGGTGTCGAGAGCATACTCTGCTGCGGACCAAGCTGTCCCCTCTCTCCATGCTATGGCCTTCCTGCAGGCTAATGCGCGGAGAGAGCTCCACGAGGGTAACACCGACCCAGCGCTTATGCAGGAACTCCGCGGCTTCACCGACCTCGCTCCGGCGAACAAGGTGATCGCGCAGGCCCTGGGTCGGGCGAGACACCTCTGGCTGAACCTTGCACAGGTGAGTAACTCTGAGAAAGTCCGCTTTCTCGATGCACCCATCTCGCATGGGGGGGCTGTTTGGTGATACTGTCGGGTTCGACAGTTAGGGAGCAGACAGAGGACATCACGAATGTCCTCCCCAGCCGCGACTCGACCGCCCTCTGGCCGCCGAGATCCCGTGCACCGTCTGCTTCCCAGCAGCCATGGTCCTCTTCGAGACATCGAAGAGGAGACCACCACCCCATCAGCAGCCGCGGTGAAAACCAATGCGGCCCTCATGGGAAGACCCCAGGGAGTTCGAGAATACCTTTCTAAAAGTTTTCTCCCTCTCTGGGCGTTTATCACAGCCGCTCTCACCCTCTACACGACGGTGTTCGGCAACTCGACGTTGCGTCACGGCGAGACCCAATGTCGAGGATAATCAGCAGCCTAAGCACTCTCAATCGACGGTGCTTTGTGCCACATCATCGTCTGGGTATTATCACAGCCGCTCTCACCCTCTACACGACGGTGTTCGGCAACTCGACGTTGCGGCAAGACCCAATGTCAAGGATAATCATTAGCCTAAGCACTCTCATTCGATGGTGCGTTGTGCTACATCTTCGCCAGACAGGTAAAACTGCAGAGCCGATCTCCTCCCCGGGGGTCCCCCCCACGGCGAGGGATCCGTACTGCCAGCCATCGAACCACCCCCGGGAGGTCGATGAAGCAGAACGTACCCCTAGCCTCCCTGTCGGTCCCTGGGAGCCTGACAAGAGCTTCCCAAACCGTCACGGTGACTACGGGATACGGTCCGTCTCGGCTACGCGATCCAACTCCCCGGACGCCCGCCCAAGTTTCGGGGCATCCTCTTAACCTCAGCAGAGGCAAGGATGCCCCGTGCTTCGGGCCGAGGTCGCCACCCCTCTGGTGAGGAAGCGATCGTGCTCGTCCCTCTAGCCGAGATGTTCAACGGGTTTTACAGCCCGTACTTCATCGTCCCCAAAAGAGCGGGGGTCGCTAGATCTGCGTACCCTGAACAGGCACCTACTCAAGCTGCCGTTCAGGATGCTCACGCAGAAGCGCATCCTGGCATCTGTCAGATGTCAAGATGGATTCATGGCAATCGACCTGAAGGACGCTTACTCTCATGTCTCTTCTCCCTCGTCATCGCCCGTTCCTACGGTTCGCTTTCGAGGGTCAGGCATATTAGTACAGAGTCCTCCCCTTCGGTCTGTCCCTGTCCCCACGAGTCTTCACGAAGATCGTGGAAGCCGCCCTCACTCCCCTCAGGGAGAGAGGTGTGCGGGTACTAAACTATCTCGACGACTGGCTCATTTGACACACTCGTGAGATCTGTTATGTACACACAGGGACCTAGTGCTTCGGCACCTAGATCGATTGGGACCACAGGTCAACCGAAAAGGAGCAAGCTCTCCTCTGTGCAGAGCATACTCTTTTTTGGTATGGAACTCAACTCTGTCTCCATTACAGCGCGACTGCGCTCAGTCAGTGTTGAACTGCCTGGAATATTTCAAGCAGTCAGCGGGAGGAGGCTCCTGGGTACATGGCATCCTCGACGGTGGTGATACCCCTCAGGTTGATGCACATGAGACCGCTCCAACACTGGCTACAGAGTCGAGTTCCCTGGAGAGCGTGGCACACCGGCAGCAGGCGGATGGTGATTACGCTTTTCTGCCGACGCACCCTAACCCCTTGGTCTTCAATGACCTTTTATATGGACGGGGGTCCCTCTCGGGCAGGCGAGACGCGTCAGGGTCGACAGATGCCTCCCTGCAGGGTTGGGGTGCCGTGTGCAACGGGCACGCAGTGTCAGGGCGATGGACGGGCCCCCGCCTGCGCAGGCATATCAATTGCCTAGAGTTGTTGGATGTGCTACCCGCACTGAAGGGGTTACAACCTCTCGTGCAGAACAAGCACGTGCTGGTCCGGTCGGACTGCACAACTGCCGTAGCGTTTTTAACCGCCAGGGTGGCGTTCGCTTATGGCAGCTAACACGACTCGCCCGACGCCTCCTCCTGTGGAGTCCGCAGGGCCACACATATCCCAGGTGACCTGAACCAGACAGCCGATGTGCTCTCTCGTCAGTTGACGCCTCGCGGAGAGTGGCGACTCCACCCCCGCGTAGCCAGCTCATTGGGGACAGTCAGGGCGGGCTCAGGTAGACCCCTTCGCCTCCCTGGACACCACCCATTGCCGCTAAGGTACTCCCTGCCTCGGCACGGAGGCTCTAGCGCACAGCTGGCCGTGGGACAAGCGGAAGTACGTCTTTCCCCCAGTGAGCCTCATTGCACAGACCCTGTGCAAGGTCAGGGAAGAGGAGCATCAAGTGTACTAGTTGCGCCATACTGGCCCAACCGGACTTGGTTCTCGGAGCTAATGCTCTTGACGACAGCTCCCCCCTGGCCGATTCCCCTGACGAAGGACCTGCTTTCCCAGGGGAAGGGCACGTTATGGCATCACGGGCTAGACCTCTGGAACCTCCATGTCTGGCCCCTGGACGGAACGAGGAGATCCTGAGTGGCCTAACCCCTGCGGCGGTTAAGACCACTACTCAGGCTAGGGCCCTGGCCACTAGGCGACTATACGCCTATAGTGGTGCCTCTTCTCATCCTGGTGCTCTTCTCGAAGAGAAGACCCGCGGAGTTGCTTGATCAAGTGGGTGCGGTCCTTCCAGAGACTCGAGAATAATCTCTCCCCTTCCACACTGAACGTGTATGTAGCCGCTGTTGCCGCTCATCACGACCCAGTTGCTGGTAGTCTCTAGGACAGTACAACCTGATCATTTGGTTCCAAGGGGCGCGGGAAGGCTACCACCTCACCCATGCTCCGTACCCTCTTACGACCTTGATGCGGTCCTGGAGCCCCTCGGAGATGCCGCTCTTTCTCACTTCACGATGAAGACGGCTCTCGGGAGGACGCTCAAGAGGGTAGCGGACCTACAAGCATTCTCCGTGTCCACAGATTGCCTAGAACTCGGGCCCGGTGATTCTCACGCTATCCTGAGACCCCGGCCCGGCTACGTGCCCAAAGTTCCCACCACTCCCCCGAGACACCAGGTGGTGAACTTACAGGCGCTCCCCACCGGGGAGGAAGACCCAACCCCATCCGTGTTGTGTCCAGTACGCGCATTGCGCCTCTGCTTGGACCGCACGCAGAGCCGCAGTAGCTCTGAGCAGCTCTTTGTCTGTTTTGGAGATCAGCAGGGAGGGCTGTCTCAAACAGAGATTGGCGCATTGGATCATGGACGCCGTCACTATGGCGTACCTGTCCTAGTTCGCCTACGCCCACTGGGTGAGAGCTCTCTCCACACGGAGTACAGCCTCCTCGTGGGCACTGGCTCGAGGCGCCTCTCTGGCAGACATCTGCAGAGCTGCGGGTTGGGCTACACCCATCACCTTCGCGAGGTCCTACAGCCTTCGCGTAAAACCGGTCGGCGAGTCTTGCGGGCATCAGGCAAGACCGGCGACCGGTAGGGTGTACGCCTATGACAGTACCTGACCCTAGGGGGTCAGCGTACTACTAGCCTCCCTTCTTCCCCCACTGGGTGAAGAACAGGCACTCCATCCATCACTAGCAAGCACCTCCTGTGGGCGGGCTGGGCAGAGCAGCCCTGCCCCTTAGGCCGGGTATCACCTGAGTTATTCGCAACATAGCTCTAACCGGACCTAGTGCTACCAGACGTTGCAACCCCCCAGCAGGGCGGTTCCGTCTGATGTATCCTCATGCTGGTTCCCACCTTGGTAACCCATGACCTCCTTAGGTGGACCTCCACCTCGCGGTTAACTCCTTCAGTCCGCACTTTCTTCCCATGAGTTCTCCCCCATCGGTGAGACCATGTTGGTATCTCCACTAGTCTCCTCCCTGTGGTAGGAAGTGGTCTCTGTAGCGCATCCCCCGCTTGAGGAAGTAGCGCTTACCCAGTGGCCTTACGGTTCCGGGCGGCTTCTCGCTGTTAGAGAAACAAGGCCGCCGCCTGTGAGGCCGAAGGTAGGGGCCTTCCCACCTTTCAAGAAAGCTCTGGGACCCCCTACCTACCCACTGGTAGGTTACAATTTCGCGGTAGCGTTCACGGCTGACACGCCCAGGCCTGTCACCGTCGCTTCGTTGAGATTGTGACAGGGCACCGTGTTATGGCGTTTTCCATTGGAACCCCATCTGTCGGTTCGACACAACGTCGAGAGACCGACAGAAAGGGAACGTCTCGGTTACGTTTGTAACCTCGGTTCCCTGATGGAGGGAACGAGACTTTGTGTCCTCTTGCCACAACACGTGCTGTCCACTGCAGCAGTCGTGAGAGGTCTCAGGCTCCTCAGAACTAAGGTGAATGAATGAGGCACGCCGTCTCCCTTTTATACCCGGATATCCGGGGGCGGAGTCCGGCATGCAAATTTCATTCGCCAATTTTCATTGGCCTTTTCTAAGAAGTCGGAAGTGATTGGTTCTCAAGGACGAACCCCATCTGTCGGTTCGACACAACGTCTCGTTCCCTCCATCAGGGAACCGAGGTTACAAACGTAACCGAGACGTTTTCTGTAGTCACAGACATAGCAGTGGTCATTTTTCTGTTGGTGAGCTTCTATTCATCCTTTCATTTTCTTTTATTTCAATCCATCAATCCTCATGTTCTGTTTAAAGATATTACAATGGGCTCAATCATGTTATGAACGGAACCTGTGGGGACTACAGGTAAGGCTCTCCAGAGACTCCCACAGCTTCTCACAATTACAAAATTCTCTGTATTCATTGGTTATCACTTGGCCAGAATAGAAGCTCCACACCCTGCATCTTTTGAAGCAAATGAATACTGAATAACACATACTAAGGTACTGAGCACACTGAAGATTTAACAACCTTAACATTGAAGCTGGTTTATTTAATAGGACATGTCCCAGGATAGAAATCGAACCTTCTACAGATACAGAAAGGTATCGTTTGACTAAATGCCAGTAGCTTCAGTGCAGAATCTAGTTTGAATTAGATGTAGTTGTGCTTTACCTCGTTGTTACCTTTAACAGCTCTCAACACTAGATCATTTTCGTGATGAATATGTCAGGTCTCATATACTTCTTTATATACTCATATATATGATATAATCCATGGGATTAGTCGAAGAATGGCATACTATTTCTGATCTGATTTATGAATGGAATAGGATACAACTGTAGTTTTATTTTTAAAGAAGGACCCTACCCATATCTACAGTGGCTTGCAAAAGTATTCAAACCCCTTCATTTTATTCACATTTTGTTATGCTGCTGCCTTATCTTACACTACTTTAAATGATTATTTTTTTACATTAATCTACACTCCATGCACAATAATGACAAAACAAAAAACTGATTTTTTACAGCTTTGCAAATTTATTAAAAATATAAAACAAAAATAAGTACATTGCATAAGTATTCACACCCTTAACTCAGAAAATGGTTAAAGCGCCTTTACAGACTCAAATCTTTTTCGGTATGATGTGAAAAGCTTTACACATCTGCATTTGGCAATTTTCTGTCATTCTTCTCCTCAGATCCTCTCAAACTCTGTCAGGTTGGATGGAGATCATCAGTATACAAACATTTTCAGGTTTCTACAGAGAATGTTCAGTTGGGTTCAAGCACTAGCTGGGCCACTCAAGGACATAGACAGAGTTGTCCATAAGCCACTCTTGCATTGTTTTAGTTGTGTGCTTAGGATCATTGTCATGTTGGAGAATGAACCTTCTGCCCTGTCCGAGGTTCTGAATGTTCTGGGCTAGGTTTTCATGATCATTATCTCCGTATTTTGTGTACAGTCCCTGAAGCTGAAAAACACCCCCACATCATGATGCTGTTTCCACTACACTTTACTGTTAAGACGGTATTGTACAGGTGTTGAGCAGTGCTTGTTTTTCTCCAGACATGATGCATGAATCTGAGATTCATCAGACCAGAATATCTTGTTTCTGACAGTTTGAAAGATTCGTTGAAGTACGTTTTTGCATATTTCAAGTTTCCATGTGTCTTCACTGAGCAAAGGCTTGAGTCTGGCCACTAAGCCATAAAGCCCAGATTGGTGGAGTGTTGCAGTGATGTTTGTCCTTCTGTAAGTTTCTCCCATCTCCATATATGATCATGGAGCTCAACCAGAGTAATCATCAGCTTCTTGGTCACCGCTCTAACCAAGACCCTTCTCCATCGATGGCTCAGTTTGGACAGGAGGTCAGCTCAAGTAAGAGATCTGGTGGTTCCAAACCTCTTTCATTGAGGATAAATGGAGGCTACATGCTTCTGTGAACCTTCAATACAGCAGATTTTTTTCAGAAGTCTTCCCCAGATCTGTGCCTTGATACAATCCTGTCTCAAAGCTCTACTGGCAGTTCTTTTGACCTCATGTCTTGGTTTTTACTTTGATATGCATTTTCAGCTGTTGCACCCTTTATAGAGAGGTATGTGCCGCTCCAAATCATACTTATTCAATTGAATTTGGCACAGGTTAACTCCACTCGAAGTGTATAAACATCAACAAGCAAAACTAATGCTTCTGAGCAAAATTTCAAGTGTTCCAGAAAAGGGTGTGAATACTTGTGCAATGTACTTATTTTTGTTTTTTATTTTTAATAAATTTGCAAAGCTGTAAAAAATCAGTTTTTTGTTTTGTCATTATTGTGCATGGAGTGTAGATTAATGTAAAAAATAATCATTTAAAGTAGTTTAAGATAAGGCAGCAGCATAACAAAATGTGAATAAAATGAAGGGGGTTGAATACTTTTGCAAGCCACTGTAGCTATATGTGTCTTTTGTCTTTTGCAAGTAAACCACCCAGAGGACCCTAGAAACTATCCAGCACCCTGGCATCATAGAGGAACGGTTAAAAAATATATCATAACAGTCTAGAATATTAGTGCCACTGTATGTTTTTCTTTCATGCACCTCCATAGAGAGGACCATATCCCAGAGTTCCCAGCTAACCATGAGCACTTTGAAGAAGATCTCAGGTAACGTGTTAGATTGTGAGTGGAAACCTATGTTGTCATAGAAACATGTCCAGTAGGAGTAGGTCATAGTAATCAGTAGTCTTCCTTACAGCTGATTTCTGGAGCTTAACCAGATTACATTTATCCTTTGCATGTATGTATTCATTTTTGTTTCCCTCAACAAATTGTTTTGTTTTGTTTGATAAATTGGTGACCCAATGAGCAGTAGTTTTGGATTGGCGTGTATACTGTAACATATTTTTTTTTACAGTAAGCCAACATTGTTTCACAGGAACCCCGAGGATGCTTTTACAGAGGATTACAGTGTTTTATACCCTTACATCCCATAATGCACTTTGGCCGTGCTGAGCATCCATTGTTTGACTAACATTCTGCAGGTACAGTCGCAGCATGGTGGTCAGGCATGACCATTACAGGTCCAGGTCAGCTGATCAGCGGCCCATGATGGATCATCCGGTCTACACCCGTTCCCGCTCGTCTGAGCGGCCCGACTCCGGCTACATGAGATCCATGCCATCCTTAACGTCAGGGAGATCTGCCCCTCCCTCTCCCGCCTTATCGAGGTGACCCAGACCAATCACAACTAAGCACTGATCCGCTAAACCAAACCATGCCTTCTGCTTCCTGTCACCTGGAATGCCCCTCTCCACTTCCTCTTTCATTTAACCCTGTCGTAACGATGCTGTTTTTTATTTCTCTTCATTTCTATGTAGTGGAAAGTAGTGATGACGGTTACTAACATCTTTTCATTTCGATTATAGACACACCTGTTATATTCTCTTGGGATATAATGGTGTGTACCTGGCATCGTAAGGTTTACTTTCTTACCTTTTTGTTTTTGACTAACATTATTATTATTTGTTTGTAGTTTAACAGTTTCTGCTTTAAGTTGTGGGCTGTTTGAGTGTGTGTGCTGTTGGCCTTCTCACCTTTCTTGCAGCTTTAGCAGTCAAATGCACCTGTCCTGATGCTGACCACATCACTCCTTCTGAGAGGCCATTAAACCTTTTGACTCATGATTTGCCGGGCACATCATAAGTCACAAGGAACATAAATTTGTGCATGATGTTTCACTGATGCAAGAGGCACAGTTGCTCTTGAATGTGCCACAGTTTATTATATAATGCTATACGATATACAAATGTGACTTTCAGCTCAAAAGGTGCTTGAAAGATCATTGTGTTTACTGTGGCGTCGATGTGCATTTTATATTTGTTTACTTGACTAAAATGCACTTGACTGTGACATATTTATTCATTTAAATGCATGCTTTAATACTATGTAGAATTAGACTGGTGATTTTTTTCTGTGCTTTTAAACAATCCAAGGGTGAATCTCACAAAACAAGAACTGTGTGGGTTATGTTTTACCCCAAAAATAATCATTTCATTTTGCACAAATAAAATTATTAACAACCTATTAACGTATTAACAACAACCTGTACGCTGATGTTAATAAAAACATCTTGGTTACGGATGTAACTTCGGTTCCCTGATGGAGGGAACGAGACGTTGTGTCGAACCGACAGAATGGGGTTTGTCTTGAGAACCTATCATCTTCTGAGTATTTAGAAAAGGCAAATGAAAATTGGCGAATGAAATTTGCATGCCGGGCTCCTCCCCGGATGTCCGGGTATAAGAGGGAAGCCGGCGTGCTCATTCATTCACCTTTTGGTCTGAGGAGCCTAAAGCGTCCTCCCCAACCGCTGGGGTGGGCGGCCAGTGTTGTGGCATGAGGGACACAACGTCTCGTTCCCTCCATCAGGGAACCGAGGTTACATCCGTAACCAAGACGTTCCCTTTCTGTCGGTCTCTCGACGTTGTGTCGAACCGACAGAATGGGGTTCCTATGGAAAACGCCACAGCACTGAGCCGCGTCACAATCTCTGCGGAGCGACGTTGACTGGCCTGGGCGAGTCAGACGAACACGCTAACGCGAAATTATGACCCTCCAGTGGAGAGGAAGGGGGACCCAGAGCTTTACACAAAGTTGGGAAGCCCCTGTCACCGGCCGTCACCGGCGGAGCCTAGTTCTCTAAATGGCGAGAAGCCGCCCGGCACCGTACGGGCCACTGGGTAAGCATTATTCCCCCTGGGGGAAAAACGCTGCAGAGGCCACTCCTACCGTAGGGAGGAATTAGTGGAGACACCACATGGTCTCACCATCAGGGGAGAACTCATGGGAAGAAGTGCGGACTGCAGGAGTAACCGCAAGGTGGGAGTCCACCTGGGAGGTCATGGGTTGCCAAGGTGGGAACCATTCATGAGGATACATCAGACGGAACAGCCCACGGAGGGGGGGTTACCAGTCTGGAGCACTAGGTCCAGTTAGAGCCATCTGGGAGATAACTCAACTGTTCCCTGGCCTAAGGGGGCAGGGATGCTCTGCCCAACCTGTCCCCTGGAAGGGTGCTTAGTGATGGATGGAATGCCTGTTCTTTACCCGAGGGGAAAGAAGTGAGGCGGGGTCGCCACTGCTCCCCCCGGAGGGGGAAGGGCTTCCGCAGGCCTACCTGTTGCCCTACCTGTTGCCCTGCAGGACGCGGGCTGACACCGGTTCAACGCGGAGGTTGTAGAACCTCGCGAAGGTATTGGGCGTAGCCCAACCCGCAGCTCTGCAGATGTCTGCCAGAGAGGTGCCCTGAGCCAGTGCCCACGAGGAGGCGACACCCCAAGTGGAATGTGCCTTAACTCCCAAGGGGCAGGGGCGATCTTGCGACCGGTATGCCAAGGAAATGGCATCCACGATCCAGTGCGCCAGTCTCTGTTTGGAGACAGCTCTCTCCTTCTGCTGACCTCCAAAGCAGACAAAGAGCTGCTCAGAGCTTCTGAAGCTCTGCGTGCGGTCCAAGTAGAGGCGCAGTGCGTGTACTGGACACAACACGGAAGGGGTTGGATCTTCCTCCCCGGTGGGGAGCGCCTGCAAGTTCACCACCTGGTCCCGGAAGGGAGTGGTGGGAACTTTGGGCACGTAGCCGGGCCGTGGTCTCAGGATAACGTGAGAGTCTCCAGGCCCGAATTCTAGGCAACCCGAGGACACAGAGAATGCTTGTAGGTCCCCTACCCTCTTGAAGGAGGCGAGCGCTACCAGGAGGGCTGTCTTCATCGACAGACGAGAAAGATCGGCCTCTCCTAGGGGCTCGAAGGGGGGCCTCTGGAGGCCCTCCAGGACCACTTCGAGGTCCCAAGAGGGTACGAGGTGCGGGCGAGGCGGATTCAACCGTCTCGCGCCCCTCAGGAACCTGGTGACCAGGTCATGCTGTCCTAGAGACTTACCAGCAACTGGATTGTGATGTGCGGCTATAGCGGCAACATACACCTTCAGTGTGGAGGGGGAGAGGTTCTTCTCAAGTCTCTCCTGGAGAAAGGACAGTACGTACCTGATCGAGCATCTCCGTGGGTCTTCTCCGTGAGAAGAGCACCAGGACGAGAAGAGGCGCCACTTGAAGGCATACAGTCTCCTAGTGGCCGGGGCCCTAGCCTGTGTGAGGGTCTCTACCACCGCCGGGGGTAGGTCGCTCAGGATCTCCTCGTCCCATCCAGGGGCCAGACATGGAGGTCCCAGAGGTCTGGCCTGGGATGCCAAAACGTGCCCTTCCCCTGAGAAAGGAGGTCCTTCCTCAGGGGAATCGGCCAGGGGGAGTTGTTGTCAGGCGCACCAGCTCTGAGAACCAAGTCCGGTTGGGCCAGTAGGGCACAACTAGTAGCACTTGATGCTCCTCTTCCCTGACCTTGCACAGGGTCTGTGCAATGAGGCTCACTGGGGGGAAGGCGTACTTCCTCTTGTCCCGCGGCCAGCTGTGCGCAAGGGCATCCGTACCGAGGGGACCGTCGGATAGGGAGTACCAAAGCGGACAATGGGTGGAGTCCGGGGAGGCAAACAGGTCCACCTGCGCCTGGCCGAACTGCTCCCATATGAGCTGAACCGCCTGGGGGTGGAGTCGCCACTCTCCGCGAGGTGACCACTTACGAGAGAGCCGGTCTGCTGTCTGGTTCAGGTCGCCCGGGATGTGTACGGCTCGCAGGGAGCTGATCACCTGCTGACTCCACAGGAGGAGGCGTCGGGCGAGTCGTGTTAGCTGCCGTGAACGAACGCCACCCTGGTGGTTGATATACGCCACGGCAGCTGTGCTGTCCGACCAGACCAGCACGTGCCTGCCCTGCACGAAAGGTTGGAACCTCTTCAGTGCAAGTAGCACAGCCCACAACTCTAGGCAGTTGACAACGCAGGCGGGGGCCCGTCCACTGCCCCGACACTGCGTGCCCGTTGCACACAGCACCCCAGCCCTGAAGGGAGGCATCCGTCGTTACCACGACGTGTCTTGATACCTGCCCTAGGGGGACCCCCTCCCGTAGGAAGGCCATGGACGACCAAGGGGTCAGGGTGCGCCGGCAGAAAGGCGTGATGACCATACGCCTGCTGCCGGTGTGCCACGCTCTCCAAGCTACTCGACTCTGTAGCCAGTGTTGGAGCGGTCGCATGTGCATCAACCCGAGGGGGACCACCCCCGCCGAGGATGCCATGTGCCCCAGGAGCCTCTGAAATTGTTTCAGGGAGACCGCTGGCTGCCTGAAGTGCTTCAGGCAGTGTAACACTGACCGGGCACGCTCTGTAGTCAGTCGCACTGTCATGGAGACGGAGTCGAGTTCCATACCGAGAAAGGAGATGCTCTGCGCGGGGGAGAGCTTGCTCTTTTCCCAGTTGACCTGTAGCCCCAACCGATCTAGGTGCCGGAGCACCAGGTCCATGTGTGTACATAACAAATCTCGCGAGTGAGCCGAGGTGAGCCAGTCGTCGAGATAGTTCAGTACCCGCACACCTTCTTCCCTGAGGGGAAGGAGGGCAGCCTCCACGACCTTCGTAAAGACCCGTGGAGACAGGGACAGACCGAAGGGGAGGACCCTGTACTGATATGCCCGTCCCTCGAACGCGAACCGCAGGAACGGCCATTGTCGAGGGAGGATCGAGACATGAAACGCGTCCTTCAAGTCGATTGCCATGAACCAGTCCTGACGCCTGACGGACGTCAGGATGTGCTTCTGTGTGACCATTGAAAGGCAGCTTGTGTAAGTGTCTGTTCAGAACAGGCAGATCCAAGATAGGGCGCAATCTCCCGCCTTTCTTGGGGACAATGAAGTACGGGCTGTAGAACCCGCTGGACATCTCGGCCGGTGGGACGGGCTCGATCGTTCCCTTCACCAGCAGGGAGGCGACCTCCGCCCGAAGTACGGGGGCATCCCTGCCTCTGACTGAGGTAAAAAAGGATGCCGCGGAACTTGGGCGGACGTGTAGCGAACTGAATCACGTAGCCGAGACGGATTGTCTTCCTCAGCCAGACTGACAGTCTGGGAAGCTGAGACCAAGCTCCCAGAAACCGAGACAGGGGGACTAGAGGTTTGGTCTGCTTCATCGCCCCAGCGGAGGGTGGTTCGATGGCTAGCAGTACGGATTCCTTGCCGGGGGAGGACCCCCGGGGAGGAGATCGGCTCTGCTGTTTTTCCTGCCTGGCGACTGGTGTTTATACTCGACATTGCGCTTCGCCGTGACGCAACGTCGAGTTGCCGTCCACCGTCGACCAGAGGGTGGGAACGGTTGTGAAAACCCAGAGAGAGAGGAAACTCTTTTTGTGAGGAAGTGGGCGCTGGCCCCCCAGGGGGGAACAGCTGATGGTAGGAAGGCGGCAGGAACCGTCCCTATCCGACCCAGCGCTGGAGTGGCTGGGTTCGGGCCCGATGGTAGCCTCAATCTCCCTGGGGTCTCTCCGTCAGGGCCGCTTCTGCTTCCGCGATGGATGCTGACGGGGAGGCGGTTTCCTCTTTGATGTCCTTTTCCGGGAGGCAGCCTGAGAAGGGGGCACTGGAGCCGGAACCGGAGTCGAAGAGGGCCGGGGCTGCTGGGAAGCAGACACCGCTCGGGATCTCGAAGGCCTGACGGCAGCCGAGTCACGGCGTGGCAGGATATGTCTGATGGCCTCCGTCTGCTTGTTCACCGTCGAGAACTGCTGAGAGAAATCCTCAACGGTGTCACCAAACAGCCTTCCCTGCGAGATGGGGGCGTCGAGAAAGCGAACCTTCTCGGCATCCCGCATCTGCGCAAGGTTTGAGCCAGAGGTGCCTCTCTTGGAATGGTGGACATCGCCCAACCCAAGGCCCGTGTCATCACCTTAGTCGCCCGTAGAGCGAGATCGGTGGTGGTACGGAGTTCCTGCATTACCGTTGGGTCGGTCTTACCCTCATGGAGCTCCTTCAACGCCTTGGCCTGGTGGACCTGCAGGATGGCCATGGCGTGGAGGGAGGAGGCGGCCTGACCCGCAGCCGTGTAAGCCTTCGACACCAGAGATGCCGAAAACTTACACGCCCTGGATGGGAGTCTAGGTCGAGCTCTCCTGGTGGCCGCTGTCTGCGGGCACAGGTGCACCGCGACAGCACGCTCCACCTGGGGAATCTCGACATAGCCTCTGGCCACCCCACCATCGAGGGAAGTAAGGGCGACTGAGCCTTTCTGATTGGAACGGGCTGTGAGGGGCTCGTTCCAAGTCTTACTCAGCTCCTCATGCACCTCCGGGAAGAACGGGACCGGAGCTGGGCGCGGCTTGGAGCCGCGCTCAGACCCCAGGTACCACGTATCCAACCACGAGCGCTGGGGTAAAGGCGGTGCTGTGCACTGCAGCCCAATGCTCGCGGCGGCCCGGAAAAGCATGGTTGACATCTCAACGTCCGCCTCTTCCTGGGCTCGACCCCCCGGGGGAGGGAGCTCCGAGGAATCGTCGGGGTCGGATGCCAAAAGATCGCCCTCCGATGCTGTGATCGACATCTCATCTTCGTCACGCACTTCCGAGTACGTGCCGGAGGAACAAGACGGGGTAGGACCATCTTTTAAGGGATGGTCAGACGAGCGAGACGGGGCGTGAACGGTCCGTGAGCCTGCGGCTGGCGGGTTAACGTAGTCACTGCCGTCACAGATTGGGTAACAGACGAGGTGGTGGCTTTATCCATAAAGAATACGGCCACCCGTGACCGTAACGTCTGGATAGGCATCCGCCCGCAGTGCGGGCAGGATGTATCCACGAAGGCTGCCTCAGCGTGCCGGAGACCCAAACACCTGAGACAGACATTGTGTCCATCCCCTTCCTCAATGAGCGCGTCGCACCCAAGAGAACAGCGGGACATGCCGCGCTGGAGATATTTGCTCTTTTAGAAAAAGACATGCTAAGACACTTCCGGAACTGCTGAGACGCCCAGGGGAAAGTCGCTGCAGGAAGGGACCGTCCGCTGCACCACGTCGTAGATTACAGCAGAATAAGATCAGCGAAGATCTGGAGAACGCTCATCAGATGCTTAGGCTCTGAAGAACAAAAGGTGAATGAATGAGCACTCCGGCTTCCCTCCCCGGGAGGAGCCCGGCATGCAAATTTCATTCGCCAATTTTCATTGGCCTTTTCTAAATACTCAGAAGATGATAGGTTCTCAAGACAAACCCCATTCTGTCGATTCGACACAACATCGAGAGACCGACAGAAAGGGAACTTAAAATTCATTCATTCACGAGAAATTCATTTATTAGTACTTACTTTTGAAAACGGACACCCGCCTTAAAGTTTTCGGCTATTTTTATTTGATTTACTTTTGAAATTGGACCGTTGCTCAGCTTCCATTGCATCATAGGGTAGTATCCATCCAATGCACACTCACAAATCTCGGTGGAAGCAGTAGACCATCTACTGTTTTAGCATACTGGGGTTTCGGACACAATATTCATGACTCATACTGATTCTCGCCGACTATGTAGTATGGATGTAGGACGATTTTGGATGCAGGGTATATTTATGCATTGCAGTACTAGGAACTAATAAAAATGTTATTTATTTTAAAATGCTGGTACAAAAAATAATTTTAAAAATAAACAATAACAATTTAAAAATTGTTTTTGAATGGTTCCGTGAGATTCAAACTTTTGTAGGTTGTTTTACAAACTTTGCCTAAGGAACATCAATTTCACCAAATATTTTTGCTTCTTTTTCATTTTTACTAACCCCTGAGAAAGTTGTGCCAAACACTGACTTATTTTCTGTGTCAGTCCAAAATATGAAAACTTAAGGTGAACTTTGTTTTATGACACAGATATAATTGTAGTTAGTAGGTTTGTATTTCCTAGTCTTTTCTCATCAGCATGACCAGCTGTGGTCTTTATGCAGTTTTATGACTCAACCACCAAACAATCTTCAGATGCGATGCTTTATCATTAGTACTGACGCATTGTGTATCCCACAGGGCAAACCCACGCACTGGATCGGTTCAAACAAGTCCCACCAGCACACCAGTATCAAGTCGGAGAGGTCGGCAGCTACCCCAGGTCCCACCGAAGGTTACCATGGACAGAAGTGAGTGAATAAACTAGCTTACTTAAAGTTACTTAAAAAAGTCCATGATTCTAGATCCTAAGATGTTAAAAGTAATAAAGCCAAAAAAAACGTAACAAACAAATCACTAACAAAGAAGTCGTTTGGGCGACTAGCTGACCGTCCTGACCCAACCCTAGCAAATGCTCACCTACAGTATAACTACGGTTCAAGTTAGAATGTACTTTGGCCAATGGTATAGTGTATAGTGTAACGGTATAGTGTAAATACAACTCAAAATTGGATAATGTGACATATTCTTAAAGTTAGCTTCTTTACATAACACAACACGGATTGGTTCTTTTGTCACCCTTTTTCCCAGAAGATGGCGAGGGCATGACTGAGCCTTATGAAGGTCTGTAAACACTGGCTTCTGTGTGTGTAGCCTCAGTCTGTGTTATTACAGCTTTATCATCTTCTCTAAACCTGTTAGCGTTGGTCTGTGAAGTTAACATGTCACCGGATTTGCTTTTGCCATTTGTTTAGTGCGGTTAAAGGAACCATTAGTTTGTGTTTTGGCAATACCTGTTAAAATATTATTATGAATGTAAGATGTGTGTGTTTTTGCGTCTGTGTGTGTGCCTGGATGAATCGCCAAAAGTGCTATAAATGTTTTTAGATATCTATATACCTAAATTATATTTTAAATAAAAGCTCAATATTTGAGTCAAAAGAATTAAGTTAAAAACTTTATTGGCCTAACTTATCAACCAATACTGCCAACTTCCTCAGACTGTGACTAGATTTATTTTATAGGAAACATGAACCACATGCTCATCATCATTCAAATGCACATATGATTTTGATGATTCCATGAGCGCAGGCATTCAGTTCAGAGTTTATATAGTCTGTTTATTTATTCTTGACTTGTTTTTATTGATATATTAAATATAAAGCTTGTTTCTAAATGTTGCACTTGTCATTTCACTATTGACTATCAATGATCATTTCTTAAATATGTGCTAAGGTTCCCAAAATGCCGTTGGTATGGAATGCTTGACTGTATTTGCATTTGGAGTGACTCATGCTGAGTGACTTGGAAAGGAAGACTTTGCACTTTCTACTTTTGGACTTGATTTGTAGAGCAGATTAGTTTAGCTTTACTCAGCTCTCTGTTCTGTTTCCTTTGTTCTTCTGTTCTCGTTTTCACATCTTATGGTATACTTTTCTTTTTCTGTACTTGCTCTCATTTCTGTATGAATGTGTGAATCAGTGGGGGGGACGTCACAATCCCCAGCCCCGCCCCCTGCACCTCCTCAGATTTCACAAACAGTGGCTGGTAATGCTGTTTAGATTATCATAGTCATATCATTTGATCTGATAAGAATGAGAACTTCTATTTGAATATTATTAATTCTTTTTAGCGACTCTATTAAACAGCAAATAACAAGATAGTTAGAAATAATAATTAGTGATGCTTTAAAAATTAAGCTTTTTTTCATTGCCTTCAACCCCATCCCTCAAACCATGTTGTCTTCTTTTACCATCAAAGCTTACATGGGAATGGAGCCTCCTGTTCCTGGTCCTACCATTACACATCCCACTGGTCATGCCCCTGTTCCACATTCTGCTCATATTCCTCCTCATCATGCTTCTGCCACACCCCCTCATACACGCATTCCTCCTGTCACGCATGCCACTCCCCCTCCTGCTCCTCCTCCTCCCCCTGGTCCGGCCCCTCCTGCTCCCTCACCATCAACAGCGCCACCTCCTGTCCAACAGGCGTCTGTGTCAGGTGTGTCAGTGTATGGAATATATACAAACATATGTATACGGAGCAATAATACCAAAGATATTAGGCTTGTTCGACTTCATGCGGGGCAGCACAGACCCATCGTCAAGTGACGATCTGGGTACTGTGAGGTGACATGCTGATTGGTCTACGTGGCAGCGCATGAAGTCGAACTCTTGGTTACGTTCAGAATGACATACTTCTGTACTGCATACTCTGCAGTATCTGCATACTAGTTTATAGAATAGCACGTGAAACGGTATGCGTTTATAAACATTCCACACAGTAGTATGAACTTATTATGTTGTGTGCTTAATATGACAAACAGTCAAGTTTTTATTCTGAAGGTAAAGCATTTTTCTGTCAAATCATGAATTCAAATAAGCTTTTTAGTTACATCTTAGTGTGCCATACTGTGTGCTATGTTGTAAACTGCACAGTATGTATAACATGCAGGCAGAAAATGTTTGCAGTAGAGTAGTGTGCTAAACATAGCTTGGGTATATTAGCTTGTTTCTCTGCATTATTTAGCTTTAGCCGCATTTGATCTTTTTAATCAGTTTTACTTTCATTTTGGTAGAATGTGTGTACATGTGTTTGTCAGTATAATTCGTCTTCTGTTAGAACGTAGCAGTGTGTTGAAGGAAAACGTTTCCTCCACTCTCTCATTAACTTCATTGTTGGCTGGGTTTGTTTGTGCGTGTGTCGTTTTTAACACAAGAACCCGAGGAAAAGCCTGTAGCTCCCCCAGCTGTCAACGGGAGGAAAGGCAAGTGTGTGAATGTTTTATACGGTGTGTTTGTTTTGAAGTGATTTACTGCACGAGAGCTGTTGTTTTCGTTTGTTTACAGGAACACTGTCCAGCTCGCTCTGCTGTTGTGTATTAAACTGTATTAATAGCTTTGATAACATCGTGAGAAACTAGTATTTTGGATTTTTTTAAGGCACTGCACCCATGTGTAAACTGAGTATTTTCATTTACCTCTAGATGGCGCAATGACATTGTTTGGGAAGAGCTAGATTTATGCTGTAATATCACGTTTTTCAAGAACTTGCTTTTAATTATTTTTATTTTAATATTCGTTATTAAAGGGAAAAATGAAAGATCTGTCATCATTTACTCACCTTCGAGTTGTCCCAAATGTGTATAAATGTCTTTGTTCTGATGACCACAGAGAGAGATATTTGGAAGAATGCTTATAACCAAACAGACAGATTTTTCCCCCCATTGACTCCCATAGTAGGAAAAATACAATGGTAGTCAAAAGTGCCCCAGAACTGTTTGCTGTCCTACATTCTTCAAGATGTCTTCTTTTGTGTTCAACAGAACAAAACAAATGATAAAGTAATTTTTCCTACTATGGGAGTCAATGGGGGTTGAGATCTGTTTGGTTATAAGCATTATTCCAAATATCTTTCTCTGTGTTCATCAGAACAAAGAAATGTATACACATTTGGACCAACTCGAAGGTGAGTAAATGATGACAGAATTTTCATTTTTGGTGAAGTATCACTTTAAGTAACATATTTTTTTATGAGAATAGTCTTGGTGTCATTGCACAACAAAATTAAGCTATGAATTCCTATTAATCTTACGCACATTACATTTACAGTAGGCTGTGCAGTTTCTTTCAGTGCAAATTCAGTTTGAAGCATTGGGTTTGTGTGTTTGGTTGAGTTAAGCAGGATCATTTACTGTTTTTCCTTGTGTGTATCTTCAGAAGTGACATGGGGAGACCTGCAGAAGAAAACCACTGGTATCGTACAACCATCGGCCCTTAGTAGAGTAGATAAACCTTAATGTGCTTTTAAGGGATCTAGATATTAGTCTTTCTGCTGTGTAGCTCCTTCCTTTTGTTTTTCTTGTTGGCGTGAAGTGTGTTTCTGAGAATCTCTACATCTCTAGCAGCTTTCATATATGTATGACTTTGATCATGGTTTTTAGTCTTTGTGAAACTTGACAGATCCTGTTTACTATAAGAAAGACTGAATGAAGGTTCACATAGAAGCTTTTCATTATTCTTCTATTTGTTCTGTGTTGTCAATACAGCAACTTGAGGTAGAAGGGTACATTTATATTTGTATAAATTAACATTAGCAAGTTTGTTAACATTGTTAAGAAATTAACAAGTTTTTGTTGAAGCTAAGATGTCGCTTATCGTATGTACTTACAGCATAGAGCAGACTTTGATACATTAACCTGAATGAAAATGAGGGATTCCGAGAATACTGTTAAAGCTGCTGATATTGCTAGTGTTGGAATTTAGTAAACAGATATTGAACATAAAACCACATTGTGAATGTAGCCGAGCTGAGTTAAGTGTTACAGTAGTGCTGCATGGGGAAGATGGTATAGACGGTGACCTGCGTTTTTAGGGCGTTTGAGACCCATGTTCTGCATAAACCTTTGCTCTTTATGGCCCACGACATGCAGTGGTTCTCAGCTCCGATTCTATAGAGATCCACATTGTGTAATCTCAGTTATTTAATCACATTATCTTCTTATTAGAAGACAGAAGAATGTCACATAAGGGAGACACTGCTTTAGATCTTCCATAACTTTTCTGGATCTGTTTGTTTCTGTATGTTTTGACTGATGAGTTCCTCTAAAATCCGTGTTTGTGTGTGTGTGTGTGTGTCATCATCATAACATTATGTCATGTGTCTGTTCTCTCATTGTGTTTCATCCGCACACCAGCGGTAGAGACAGTATCAGAGACTGAAGATGCAGGTACTGTATACAGACTGACTTTAACATAAATTCCTTCAACACACAACTTTTATGTCTAAGAATGTGTAGCTATCCTTTTATAGGATGCACATGAAGCAAGAAATTCACTCAAAACACTAATATAAAAGAAACACTTTGAATAAACGTGTGTGTGTGTTCATGTTTTTATATGGTAGTGGGGACCTAAACCTGAATGCACACCAACTCATGGGGACTCGTGTCACTGTGGGGACCAAAATTGAGGTCCCCACGGGCACAAAAGCTTTGTACAGAACGATAATTTTTGAATATCTAAAAATGCAAAAAGTTTTCTACGATCTTTAGGTTTAGGGGTTGGGTTAGGGGTAGGGGATAAAATATACAGTTTGTACAGTATACAACTCATTACGCCTATGGACTGTCCCCACAGAGATAATAAAACATACATGTGTGTGTATGGGTTTCATGTTACTATCTTAAAATTAAATACAATTTTAAGACTGTTTGTAAAGAATTCGATTAGGTGATGTTGTAAACAGGTGCTTAATTTATTGCATCAGTGTTGACATGTATCCTGCTATTCAGAAAGTTGTATGTATTTGTGAAACATTTTGTGGCAGTTTGTTACCCAGATGTTAGTATTAATTGTGAGAAATAACTGGAAAATCAGTGCAAACGTCTTTATCTGGTGTCCGGTTTGTGTCGCTTTGTAATTGTGTGAATGTATATTTATATTGCCAAACAATATTTACAAAATCAGGTTGTGTCTGCTGGGTGTCACTACATCTGTTTTGTCTTTTTTTCACAGGTATTTTAAAGGATCCATCAAGGGTATGTTTTCTGTAGCTACAGTTTGATTCTGTCAACTTTTACATTGCTCATTTTGACAAAGGCATAAGGAGGTGATGTCCAACCCAGAGTTTAATTGCTGGTTAAATCCCTTCATTACTGCACCACCATCACTCTGTAAATAGCAAATATGTATGAGTAAATGATGGTGAAAGTTAATGCATTTAAAGTCGTTTGCATTGTAAAATTAAATCATAGAACCCTAACAAGTTCAATGGGGTACATTAAAAATGATATGCTTAAAAAAACAAAATTATGATCTGAAAGTGTCAGCAGTGTTTCAGGAGGGAAGTGTTCCTTCATAATTAACATAATTAATTTGATGCTTATGCTTATATTAAGCGACAAGAATATGTGACGTATTTTTAAAACTGAGTTTTTGCAACATTATTGTAAAAATCTTCATTTTGCTTTTTTACAGCGAGGAATGGACAATCTGTCCATGAGATCATCGGACAGCGATGTAAGCGACGTGTCCGCTATGTCGAGTACGTCTCGGCTTAGCAGCACGAGTTACATGTCTGTCCAGTCAGAAAGAGCGCGGGCCAGCCGCAAGATCAGGTATTCAGACTCTAAATCATACTAACCTCTGATCTCTAACAGCTGTGGAGGCCTGATCGGTCATGGACACTCTTGGCACGCTAAAGTTCTCACTTAAAGTTGAGTTGAAAACCTCTGAACCTTAATGTGACCAGAGTGTATGGCAGAGATCACCACACATGCTGGATGATTTTGAACAGGATAGCAGGTTTTGAATAGGGGATATTCTTTTAAACAAAAAATGTAAATAAAATTTTCCAAGATGAAAATTGTATTTATTTTAAGACCAAGTTTTTCTTGCATTGAAGGATTTTTTTCCATTAAAATATAACTAAAAACATATTTCATTACTTTAAAATTATTACATATTTTTTAAAACCAAAATATATCGACATAAAATATCTATAATGATTACAATTGTTAAATAATATACAGATTTCTAGCCTTTGATGGGTTGCAGTAATAAGCATAAAATAATGTTACAATACAAAACAACTTATTGGTTTTTAAATGGGCTTTATTTTCTTTATATAAAATCTAATCTCTTATTTCTTCTTTTAAATGTTAAGGTTTAAAGTACAGGTTAAATTAAGTCTAGAAGAGTATGACATCATTCTGATTCTTTTTTTCTCATGTTTGAATTTATGTCCCCACATTCATACTGTTGTTTTCATTGGAATGTCCTTTATTTTCATCGTCTGCATGTCAAGTCTGTCTGTTCTTTGCCTTTTCTGTCACGCATGAACGCTTTTCTCCTTTCTTGATGTCGTGGAATGGTTTATGTGTTTGTGTCAGCCGTGCAGAGGCTCTTCAGAGTCAGGGAGAGGAGGGCACTGTGGTGGTGGAGGAGCAGGTGGAGCCAGCTTCAGGAAGCGCTCAGGGGGCGGGGCATGAAGGGGAGGTGGGTGGTGCTACTGAGAACCCAGAAGGGGAAGAAGAGGAGGAACCTGAGAGGTCAGCATCTCGTAGACCTAGCTACCTAGAGGCCACTTTGTGTAGATTAGGTTAAATGTAACCAATGTAACCAGTGCCAGAGTGGGTTACCATGGTCACTTTTGCCTTACAAAAGGTTCTTTGTAGTGGAAAAAGGTTAGATTACCCAAACTAAGTTGGTTATTATCATTAACCTAAAAAATGTGCCATCGCTGTGAAGAACCTTTTATAGTAAGTCAGAACTGCAAATAATTGTTTTGATTAGCGTTGTGTAGCAAAACTTTTGACTATCAGCATGAAGTGTGTTTACACATTTAGGTTTAGGTTACACATGTGGTTTAAGGGTAAAATAATGGCCAGATTTGACACAGAATTACATCCGACTTTGTGGATCAGACTTTATGCTGATAGTGAAAATTGAAGACTTTGATTGCTTGATAGGTGTTTACATAATAGTGTAAATCACGTCGCGTGTCTCTGGTAAATGGTGATGTGCAAATTTGTGATCATGTGTGCACATCAAATATTCCTTATACGCATAAGGAATATTTGATATGCACTCTGATTATGTCTTTGTTAGTGCTGGATGACTCCACCCCCTTCCTGCCCCATAGATCCTCATACTTTTCCCCAAGAAAATGGTCTCTTACATATTTTTTCTGTCATCTTCACAACCATCAGCAGTGACACATAAACAGTTGCTGTCTCTGTTTAAGTTAGAGCGAAAACAAGATAAATAAGCTTGCAGCTGTCTCATGTTTACATTTCTGCTGTATTGCACTTTAATACGTTTTGTATACTATTTGTGGAGTCTAACTGGCAAAATATACATTTGTTGTGATTTGTATATTTTACCAATTAGCAACAAATGCATAACCTTCAATAGTCTGAGAGTTTTTATACTTGCTGATGTCAAACGGCAGTCATTTTAAAAACAGAAAAAAATCTCATTTCTGACATACGGTGTGACGTTTATTAGTGTCAGGTTAATGAGGAGGAGTCTCTTACACAGAATGACATGCTGATGTCATTACCGGGTCATTTCCTGTCTGTTATTGTGCTTTACAGACACAATCAATTGGTCTCGTACCTTCCAACCCTAACATCACAGGAAGTGAAAATGTTTCAGATAGCGTTCTTCCTCCTTAACTTCATCGTTTTCCACAGAAACAGGTCGCCACTGCATTATCAGACCATAAAAGATATAAGTGGAGGTGGCTCATGAAAGAATCAATTAACCATGGTCCTACTTTGTAAGGGACAGAGAGACGAATCAATACCACAGTTTACAAAATTATTTTAATACCCTCAAACCATCCTGACTGTTTTTTTCAGCTCAACCCAACAAAGATTTTTATAAAAATAGAGTCATTTTTAACAAAGCTCATGGCTCTGAAAAGCGAGGTGTGCTATGATTGGCCAGTTAACCAGTGCATAGTGATTGGTCGAATACTGCAAGTGTGTGAGGGAAATGTAACGCCTCTTACCATATTTGGAACATCAGGTTCCAAAGCAATTGTACTGATAGGTACGTCCACCTTGCTTGCGTATACATTTGGGCGGTCTTAGTCAAATCAAACCACGAACTGACGTAGATTTGTGGGGGTGTGGTTAAACAAGGCGTTTAAGGCAGGTCTGGGTGAGCATTCGCTTTTAGATAGAATGCATCTTGTTTCCGACACTTTAATTTTTGCAATTTTACGTGTCTTATACATGCATGGGCAACACACCAAAGACACATAAAAACAGGTGTTCGTGCCATATGACCCCTTTAATATTAACACACAGTCAAAGTGCATTTAATTCTGCAGGCAGATGATTCTGCTTATGAAGACTTCAACATTCAGAGCAAAGATGAGGCTTGATGGTGCAGTTGCTATGTGAACTATAGATTTATCTGCTTTATTATAACTGTAGAAATGAACTGGAATGACCTCATATTATTGTTATCAGAACAATGGACTTCAGCTTTATGACTCACCGTCTCATTATTTTCTGCTGGTTATGTCACCTAAATTATATCATTATATAAACTTCCTTCAAACTGTCTCATAGGATAAATATTAATGTGTTTTTGGCCTATATACTTGAGGCTGCAGGATCTAAAAGCCATTTTTAAAAAATAAACATCTTGATGCTGATTAAATGAATGCTCGCTGTCCTAGGGTTTTATTTATTTATTAATAAATCTATGTGGCAGGTGAACTCGGCAACCCAGATAAAATTCTTAGTGTTAAGAATTTATGTATATATCAATTTTGTCTTACATGTTGCCCTAAAATTCAAAACAGAAAAGAAGCTTTTCGTTTTTGACTTTGCACTTCTAAGCATATAGTTTTTCATTGAAAGCAGGCAAAAAGGCCTTTGGACCAACAGTGTTGTCCAACCTTTTCATATGTCTTATGCTATAGTGGCAACTGGTCACTGTTGATGTTGCTGTACGTCCATCCTGGTACCTGTAGATGTTGTACCACTGTTTACCTTTGAGACTTCTCCCGAATCCTGTAGCTGAAGCCTGTCCCTTCCTCTCTCCGCTGTCTTCCTCTCTCTTTCTTTTGGTCCTTAACCCCTCTTTTGTCTGCATCAACTTTCACCTGACCCGCTGACAGTGAGTTTACATCTAAAATAAAACACAGGGCTCAAACGGCCACACCCGGCTCCAACATCACAAAGAGTTCCAGCGTCGGCGGAGACATGTGTTCGCTGGGTAGAAATGATGATGAGGATGATGACAAGAAGAGACGTTCAAGTTTTGGGGCGAAGATGGCAGCCATGGTGGGACTGGGGAAAAAGAGCCAAAGTACATCCCAGCTGGACCCAGAGGGTGAGTGGATTGTGCTTTTTGTGTGCAACTTACATTTAAAGTATACGTGTTTGCAATTTTAGACGTCTGGTTGGTTCCTGAATTATATTACCTCAGTTATATCATAGTCGGGGAAGGTTATGGTGCCTGTATGGCTCTGGGGCAACAAGTACAAGACAGTCTTAAATAGAAACCTGTGAATAAACATGAAACGGCAACTACAAAAAGTACTCCGAATACATCACAACAGACTAATCCTTAGGAAAAAAGTAAAGTCCTAAACTTTCTTTGGGGAACAACACTTCAGGTTCAAGACAGTTGAGCAAAATGTTCCTTTGAAACAGCGAGATTCAGTCGTTCTGAATGTTGAACATTTTACAGTGTTATGCAAGAGGTTGGCTAAAGCACACGGCTCAGCACATCAAATCAATCAGGACCATTCATTCTGATTATCTCATCGCAGTGCAAACTCCACAAAACTGCCACAAATTATTCATAAAACTGAGCGTGAATAGATTTGAATTCATTCATTATACATCCCTTTAAAATACAGACTCAACCAGTGACAGTAGGAACTGGCTGTCAATAAGGACACATTGGGAACAAATATGATGATGATGGCGATGATGTCAGTGGCACTGGACTTTAGTGTCATCATTTTTTTTACTTGACAGTTAGGAGAAAGATTAAAAAAACAACCTTAGCCGAAAGTAACAGTTTGTAACTGACAGATTTTACTGAGAGCAAACCTTGATCTTCGTAAAATTTATAGCAATATTTAAAGTTTGCGGAGTGAAACTGTTGTGGGCAAATTTGCCGTCTGTCCATGCAGCCTTGCATGGTACAGCAATACAGATCCCCCCTACCTGGGGAACCAGAACAGTTTGTGATGCGTAACAGGATTGAATTAAAATGATGCGACAGATACAGACAGATATGGAGGAGATGGGGATGGAGGTGGGTTTGAGTGTGGTACGATTAAGCCGCTAAGAAAGGCAACTTAAATAGGACGCAGTCTAGTATGTGTTGTATGACTATTGGTTAACGTTGATTAGCTGCACCTGATGTGATCGGCTAATGCAAGCTTGACTCACGTGGCCTGCCAAAACTGATGTTATGCTTGATTTCATTAATATTATTTGTGCTTGTGCAGAGTGATCAAACAAACAGCAATGTTTTATAGCGTGCATGGTTAATGCTTTTAAGGAAAATTAATAAATAACTCACATATAGTTGGCGTTGCTTTAACCTAGTACTGTCAATTGATTCAAAAGAAATGAATTAATCACACATTTCTTTGGAAATTAATTGCAATTAATTTCACGTAACATGTTTTAAAATATATTTTTAGATTCTAATAATTTCACATTTAATCTACAAATTGATCTAGAAAAACATAACTTTTTTTATTAATATTTCTTTAATGCCACCATTTTATGAATGTTAACCTGTATCACTGATATATTCATATTGCTGGTGTATCTATACAATTATTTTTTATTAATTTGAACATTAATCATAATTCAAATTAATGGTTTAAAAGCCTTTGCATGAATAAGGGCGTGATCATATAATGTAACGTTAGCCGAAGGATGAAGCTAAATATTTGAAACACATTAATCTGAAATGTTAATTGCGTTAATGCATTATTTTTGAAAGCACTACTTTAAACAGTGATTTTAAAAGAAAAAATAGACACTACCTTTGACTCCAAATAAAAAACTACATTTGCCTCCAAATATCAATTAATGTCCTAAAATGACTGCGTTGTTCTCTTTTTCTTGGGAAAAAAAAACCATTTTTCTTGACACACGCACATTTACATGTACACAGCAGTGAAGTGCAGGGTAGATTTTAGGAAGTGCATGTTCCTGTCTACAGCTCCCAGGTGGTAATCAGGAATCTCCTCTGATGTGGACATGCCTCACACCTCCTTCTGTCTCATAAAGACCTGCAAGGATAAAATGGATTGAACTAGATGCTCAGCATGGTCATATAGTTCAATCATTAGAGTCTGTTCAGAGACGCCGGTCGATGCTTCCCTTTTAAATTAACTAGATTTACCTCCGTTTACACATGCAGGGGGGTATATTGACTTCACAGATGTCCTGTTGCTGTCTGTTGAGGAAAGACTGCTGGGTTTTAAACAGCTTTGCAGCTGGACAAACTTGCTTAATCTTGCCTTTGTAAACTGGAACACATCTGTGGTTTTGAATTTTTCAGGAGAGTGGTCTTGATGCCAAAAACCTGTGCACTCTGATCTTTCTTGTGTTTTCATCATTGGTTGGCCATCAGGATCCATTCACAGCCTATCTGTAGTATCAGAACAGATGAAGAAATGATTCACTGTCCCGCTACAAAGATCAACATGTTTCCATATTCGACAGGCTCATTCTCTGCACATATTTTAAGATATTCTCTTTTTTAAATCCTGCCAGATCAGTCATATTCAGCTAAAAATATTCCCTGCTATTCCTCAGATTTTCACACACAGACACACAGTCCGGGGGAGGAAGTGCTGTGTACGTCAGTATGGGGTGATGACAAACTGCTGTTTTCATTTAGCAGAACCTAATGGTGTACCGATGTAATTACCATGAATATGACCTGCATCATCAAAAATAATCCCATGTTACTTTTAAAAAAATCACTTCTATTGTGAATTGTTACTAGAGTGTTCAAAATGTTGCTATGTGGTTGCTAGAGTGTTTGAGGTGTTGCTGAGTGGTTTTTAGAGTGTTCAGGCTGTTGCTGTGTGGTTTTTAGAGTGTTCGAGGTGTTGCTGTGTTGTTGCTACAGTGTTCGAGGTGTTGCTGTGTGGTTGCGAGAGTGTGTGAGGTGTTGCTGTGTTGTTGCTACAGTGTTGAGGTGTTGCTGTGTGGTTGCTAGAGTCTGTGAGGTGTTGCTGTGTGGTTGCTAGGGTGTTTGAGGTGTTGCTATGTGGTTGCTAGAGTGTTCATGGTGTTGCTAGATTGTTTGAGTTGTTGCTGTGTGGTTGCTAGAGTGTTGGAGTTGTTGCTGTGTTGTTGCTAGTCTGTTCTATGTGTTGCTGTGTTGTTGCTAGAGTGTTCGAGGTGTTGTTGTGTGTTTGCTAGAATCTTCGAGGTGTTGCTGTGTGGTTGCTAGAGTTTTTGTGGTCTTGTTGTGTGGTTGCGAGAGTGTTTGAGGTGTTGCTGATTGGTTGGAGAGTGTTCGAGGTGTTGCTGATTGGTTGCGAGTGTTCGAGGTGTTGCTGTGTGGTTGCGAGAGTATTCGAGGTGTTGCTGTGTGGTTGCAAGAGTGTTCGAGGTGCAGCTGTGTGGTTGCGAGAATGGTCGAGGTGTTGCTGTGTTGTTGCTACAGTGTTCGAGGTGTTACGGTGTGGTTGCGAGAGTGTTCGAGGTGTTGCTGTGTGGTTGCGAGAGTGTTCGAGGTTTTGCTGTGTGGTTGCGAGAGTGTTCGAGGTGTCGCTGTGTCGTTGCTAGAGTGTTCGAGGTGTTGCTGATTGGTTGGAGAGTGTTCGAGGTATTGCTGATTGGTTGCGAGTGTTCGAGGTGTTGCTGTGTTGTTGCTAGAGAATTTGAGGTGTTGCTGTGTGGTTGCTAGAGTGTTCGAGGTGTTGCTGTGTGGTTGCAAGAGTGTTCGAGGTGTTGCTGTGTGGTTGCGAGAGTGTTCGAGGTGTTGCTGTGTTGTTGCTAGAGTGTTCGAGGTGTTGCTGTGTGGTTGCTAGAGTGTTCGAGGTGTTGCTGTGTTGTTGCTAGAGTGTTCGAGGTGTTGCTGTGTTGTTACTAGACTGTTCTATGTGTTGCTGTGTTGTTGCTAGAGTGTTCGAGGTGTTGTTATGTGGTTGCTAGAGTCTTCGAGGTGTTGCTGTGTGGTTGCTAGAGTTTTTGAGGTGTTGCTGTGTGGTTGCGAGAGTGTTTGAGGTGTTGCTGATTGGTTGGAGAGTGTTCAAGGTGTTACTGATTGGTTGCGAGTGTTCGAGGTGTTGCTGTGTGGTTGCTAGTGTGTTAGAGGTGTTGCTGTGTTGTTGATAGAGTGTTCGAGGTGTTGCTGTGTGGTTGCGAGAGTGTTCGAGGTGTTGCTGTGTTGTTGCTAGAGTGTTCAAGGTGTTGCTGTGTGGTTGCTAGTGCGTGAGGTGTTGCTGTGTTGTTGCTAGAGTGTTTGAGGTGTTGCTGTGTGGTTGCAAGAGTGTTCGAGGTGTTGCTGATTGGTTGCGAGTGTTCGAGGTGTTGCTGTGTAGTTGCGAGAGTGTTCGAGGTGTTGCTGTGTGGTTGCTAGAGTGTTTGAGGTGTTGCTGCGTTGTTGCTAGAGTGTTCGAGGTGTTGCTGTGTGGTTGCTAAAGTGTTCAAGGTGTTGGTACGTTGTTGCTAGAGTGTTGAAGGCGTTGCTGTGTGATTGCTGGAGTGTTGCACACTGTACCTAGGCTAAAGTGAGGTGATGAAACTGTTTCTCTTTTGGAAGAAAACAGAGTTCCAAAGTGACATTTACATTTTGTTTCTTATTACCTCTCTTTGTAGTTCAGTAGTAGATTTATAATCTTCATTTACCTTATTACACTTTTTGCAATCCATTTTGGGATTGCCTTCTCCGAGAAGGACACAAGACTTTTTCCAATTGATGGTTATCTTATTTTGTTGTACATTATTAACGTGGGAACCTACGAGTCCTTAAAAGGCTGTCTGGGTAGACCGCTCTTCAGATGTTGGAAGCTTGGTTATACAAGGTTGTGTAAAGCACTTGTAATAATATTGCCTTATTTTTATCATCTGTGTGTGGTCCAGGTGTTAATAACATTCTCATCTCTCTTGCACCTATCTGCTCCTGTAGATTGGAGTGGGTAGAGGTCATGGGGTCAACAGAAGGCAATGGCTCAGGAGATGATAAGATGGGAACGATTCCTTTCTCCCCCACTTATTCAGGACACAGTGTCTTTTATAGTAGTTTTATTTACATGACACAGTACCCTTTTGTACTGGCACTCTGAGACCACACAGTGTGAGTGTAATGTCAGATAAGCCTCTGCTGTCAAACTCTACATCAGTGTCTGTTTGTTATTATTAGCGACATTAACTAGAGGCAGTGGTTTACATTACGCCAATTTCAACCACCCAGGGTTATTTTTAGTATGTTGTCAGCATTTTAAATTCAGTGAAGAAGTACTTGAAAAGAAATAAAACAAGAGAAACGTGATTTTGTCCAAGAACACACGTGCCTTTTTGTGTTGAGTGTGTCGGCTAACACTGTTTGAGTTTATGTCAGATGTGTTGATATTGAAGCAGCGATATGAGTCACAGCTGCATTCAACTCTCTTCAGACTTTAATAGGAAGGTTGAGACGTTACTATTTTCAGATAGTATTCTGCACAGGTGATGATTTTATACCCACTGTAAGATATTAATGGATTTGTATTAGAAGTGTGTAAAGCAAAAGGAGGGTAGACACTTAAAACATTGTTTTATTTTTAGGATACGTCAGATTTTCTTCTTTTAAATTTTTAATATACAGATTTCTATCACAGTAATGAGAATCATCACTGAGTATAATGGGAAAGAGCAAAGTCATTATGGTAATGAGAATTTGCTGGCAATTTGTTTCTCCCGAAAATCATGTAAAATATTAATGTTGCTAAAAATACTTTCATTTTATAACGAAAAATTATATATTGTATTAAAGTTGAACATTAAATAATAAGTGAGACCCATGTCTTTTTAAGGGTCCTTGTCACATTATGAACACACAAATTTAAAATAAAAAAATGTAAATCACAGTGTTACGAACCCCGATAAAGTCTAGGGGTAAACGAGGTTGAAACAAAAATGATTAGACTGACTGTCACTTCAATCCCCTGATCCAGAAATTACCCAAGATTGTGCAAAATAATCTTATTTTTATTTTGCAACAAAAGGGAGTAACAAAAGGAAGTATTTCTTCAGGAGAGGACAAGGCCAACAACAACAAAAAAACGTTCTAACTGCCCAGGTAAACTTAAATAACCTGTATCAAAAGAAATAAACAACATAAACTAAAATCTCTCCTTGACTAAGAAAAACATTGACAAAAAGTAGAGTTCAAAGAAAATGGCACCCTACCACTTCCTAAAAGTATAACAAATAAAGTATTTTACATAAGATTTAAGAATAAACTAAAAAGAATCAAAATCATTAAAGGTCAATTACTCTTGAAGATTGTACACTCTTTGACAATGGCAATCAAGCCATCCATTCACCAAGTTGAGAGAGATCCACACATGGTCACAACAAGCTCCACCAAAGACAATGATTCTGGATCAGGACAAAGAAAGAAACGCATTTTCCGTCAGCCCTCCAGCATTGCTTCTTCTCCACTAATATTCTCTTTGGATTACACAGCATTCGCACTGCAGATCTACAATGAACATCAGATGGTGCTCAATCAACAGTCCCCAACTGAAAGAGAGAGCGAGAACAAGAAAAAGAACAGCAACACAATATATCCACTAGGGGAAAACAATAAAAAAATACTTTCACATAAAATATATGTCCACAGGACGTAACACACAGCAATGCCATTGGTTCCCCGAGGAACCTTTCAGTCAAAGGTTCTTAAAAAACACTTCCTTCTTATCCTTTTACAGTCTGAAGATCATTTTTTCACAACAAAGAACCATTTGTGCAACAAAAAGACTGGATGTTACATGTTCTTAATGAAACAATACAGCCTAAAAAAACTTTTAGTTAGCTTCTTCCTGTAGCTTTGTCTCAATGAACATCCTTGTTAACATTTCTACTACTAGAGGAAAATGCGAGAGATTTAAGACATCTAGATGTCAAAAGGACCATATAATTGTGCGTGGCAGAGGAAGCTGCAGTCAGAAGGCAAGTCATGTGCGTGTGTTTTTATATGCGTCTGTGTGAAGACATATCTCTAGGCAGAGCTCCATCTCGCTCGAGTGGCTTCTCAGTTCCTCTGCCTCTGATTGGCCGCATCATTTGCAAGCCACACGCACGTTACCGCCCTCCCTCCCAGTCCCCTGCAAGATGAGCGGTACCTCACTGCAGACCAGACCGTCTCAGACAGCCTCCTCACCGCATATCAACACTCTCCTGAGAAATAAAGCAGACGATCGGCAGCACATTCTGCTGATGAAAAGCCTTGGATACCTGTTTCTCCAAAACCATCTCTGATAGGTCTCTGTGACTCCGCGCACTGTAGTTTGAGGTGTCTGAGGACGCTGGGTTGGTAAAATGGGCAGACAAGGGCAGGACAGTAGCGCCACTCTCCCCGGCACGCGCATGCAGCGATCCCAGAGCAGACTTAGCCTGTCTGCGTCCTTCGAGGCGCTGGCCGTCTACTTCCCCTGTATGAACTCCTTTGAAGTGGGTGACGGAGGTAAGAATCCACGCTCGCTCTGTGCTGCGTGGAGGACACTGCGCATGGTCTTCTGCTCTTTTAAAATGAAATATGATGTGAGATTGATGCTGTTTTCTGTGTGGTGAGGAAGCAGATGAACTGGCAGATGAGCTTGACTGATGTTTGTTGCGTCGTGAAGGACAGGGAGACAGGGTTTGACCTTGGTGACAGGTGTTCCAATGCGACATGTGTATGAGGAAGCCTGTATGCATGGATGCAATATGTGTTGTATTATTTTATATTGACATTTATGCATTTGGTGGATGCTTTTATCCAAAGCGACCATCAAGGTGAACCTTTTATCCAAATGCATATTCACTGGGAATTTAACAACCATCCCGGTTTAATGTGCAGAAGTAAACCGCAGACTGACTTCCTGATGTGTAAACACTTCACAGCTCAACTGTCTCCTGGCTCGGGTTTGGTGTGGGGGGGTTAGAATTGTCATGTGTTTGTCTTTTCATTCACTTATCTCTTTTTCAGAGGAAGGCAGGAAGAAGAAGCCGGTGCGCCTGGCAATCCAGCGAAGCGTGGAGACGGGATTGGCCATCGAGATGAAGAACAGAATGACACGTCAGCCCAGTAGAGAGACCACAGACGATGGTGAAAAGGCTAAACCTGGAAAGTACGTACTGTGGCTTTTGCCTCCTCAAGTTTAAAATAAAAAAAACGTGTATGACATTAACACCTGATTTACTGGTCTTTCTCTTTAAAGTTTTATCTTCCCTGGGGTGAAGATTTCATCAGACAGTCAGTTCACTGAGTTTTTGGATGGTCTTGGCCCCGCCCAGCTGGCAGGGAGACAGACATTGGCCACACCTCCAATGGGTAGGCAGCCTTACTTCCATTTTATATTGGCGTAGTTGATAAGTTCCACACGACATAGCACATGATTTTTTTACAGGTTAAAAAGAAACTTTTCCTCTGCTCTGAGAGTTTGACTGTGGTCTTTTTATTGCAGGCGACATACAGATCGGTATGGTGCACCGGAAGGAGAGGCTGGATGTGGAAGTTATTCGGGCTAGAGGCCTGGTGGGCAAACCAGGCAACAAACAGACGCCAGGTGCGCCAAAGCAACCAGTCTTTTTTTTTAAATATGGCCTATTCTGTGGTTGAGAATTAAATCCTGGTGTCATTCCATTTGCAGCACCCTATGTTAAAGTATATCTGTTAGACAACGGGAAGTGCATCAACAAGAAGAAAACACGGACAGCAAGAAAAACACTGGATCCTCTTTATCAACAGCAGCTTCAGTTTGAGGAGAATCCTGAAGGGAAGGTTTTACAGGTAACACCAGGGCAGCATCCATATTCATGCATTTTTAAAGTAAATTATGTGGAAAAGTGGTAGTGTTATTTGCCAATTATAATTATAATTAATTAATTATAATTATTATAAGTCCCCTTCCATACCACAAGGTGGTCAAAATCGGTACAAAAAGCATGCGTTCGTACCCTAAAATTCCATCAGCCTTTCAGCATCTTTAAAATACAGTTTTCAAAATACTGTGGTTTAAAGTCCCTGTCAGGGATTGTAAGGACAGAGAACCCAGGCGCAGACAGAAGTGGGTGGAAAAGAAGACTTGAATAAAAACACAAAACAAAAACCCACGAGGGGGTAAAACAACATTACAAGGGGATAATACACGAAGGGTCGACAGAAACATTTGACTAGACTAAAGACAACGCTTGACATAAACTATAACGAACTAGACTAGAATAAAACAGGAAACTTCTAGGAGCAAGGAATAACCAAACGTCTTCTCAAAGGACCACAGCGTTGCGAGCAACGTGCGTCACCATGAACAACAATTAGAGTAATCACACAAATCAAAGCAATACAAAATGAACCGGCACAAGACAGAAAAACAAGGGTATTAAATAGGGAACCAAATCAAGAGGGGAACAGGTGCGGGGCATGAAATCATTAACATTCAATAATTAGGAAACGAGAGGGCAGGAACTAAGACGAGACCGGAGAGAGCGCATGGCACGCCAAACAAGCAATGCCATGGCTCTATCCACACTAAACACGTGGGGCTGTCATGACCCTGCCTCAAGGCTATCAAGACAAGAAGAGGCTGGATCATGACAGTCCCAGTGACATTCAAAATTACAATGCTTATTTTTTCATGAAAATTTACTGCCTTTGTTGTAAATAGTTTTATCAATGTGGGTCATTCTCTTTTTAAAATTTGTGTGCCCTAATAATCTTCAGTTAAAATCTGAAAATGCACTTCTGTTCTGTAGTGACTATCCATCTTAAATGATGTACGTTAGACAGCTTGGGCGGAGCATCCGTTACTCCTTCCCTTCAACTTCAGTCTGCTGCCAGTTCCATTTCCAAATGCAACGACTGTTTTTATAAATCCAATCAAATTGCAGAGAAAGACGTTAGCCACGCCCACAATTTTTCTCATTAGAAATTCTATTTCACTCTGAAATGCGTCAAAATATGGAAGTAAAAACGATCGCAACTTCCGGTTCATGGTGACTTTAAGAAACATTAATTGTAATATGGAACACCACATATAGTATTAAGGTTAGTATGTGAATTTGTTTCATCCCAAAAAAGTTATCTGAATGTCAAGAACATTTCCTTGTTTATTTCATATTTCGTTCAAGAAAAGAATCGTGTTTTATAAATAGAAAAATCGGGTTTTCGGGTCTGTGGAACCCATTTATGTATATTTTAGAACAAACAGTTAAAGGACATGAAAAAACAGTATAGACATAAATAACAATATGTGTATCTTGCAATATATCAAACATATTGTATTACAGAATACATGGCATTACCATTTGTTCCTTCCCTTACAGATCATTGTTTGGGGGGACTATGGACGCATGGACCACAAATCTTTCATGGGAGCAGCCCAGATCCTATTGGACGATTTAGAGCTGACCAACATGGTGATTGGCTGGTACAAGCTCTTTCCTCCCACCTCATTGGTGGACCCGACCTTGGCACCTTTAAGTCGTAAACCTCCAGAATCAGGTGTGGAGAGCTCCAACGTTCGGTCGTAGCGGCACGGGGTGGTGAGAGGTAGAGAGCGGCATGAGTAGCTACAGCTACAGACAGAGAGAAAACAGTCTCGACGGGTCACGTCCTGGTTACACTGCATGCTTGATGTCGTGTTCTCTGAGCCCGTTCGACGAGAGGCTGCGAAAAGGCCTGCGTCCTTCTGCCAAAAAAATAAACGAAAAGAAAACAGCATGCTGCTGTCACGTGCAGGGAAATAAAGCCACAGGACGTCTCCGAAGAGATGCGGTCGCCTTACACAGCAGAGTTCTGACTCTCCGTCGCGGTTGGAGCACAGGAACAGGGAAAGGGAAAGGAAGACATCATACTATTCTGGCTGTTTACTCTCTGTTTTATTCAAAGAGATGTCAGTGTTTCTTAACTCAAACTCGATGCATTGTAGCCATTACTCTGAGCCAAGCTCTGAAAAAGCTCCTTTAAGAAAGAAGCACTTGGCTAAGAAAAGGGAACCTCGGAAAGATGATGTTCATACTCCGACAAGCCAGATCTCCACGTCATTTTTAGCATTTGATGATGAATATGTAAATGAATATGCCAGAGTTCCTGTTTAATTCAGGAGAAAACGGAATTATGAAAGAAACATATAGACCTTTTTGTGCTCCGGTATGACATTCTTTGTTAATGTACTGTATGAAATTCATGGGGAATTGTTTTTCCTTTTTTGTTTGCATGAATGCAAATTTGTTTAAAAAAGGTTATTTTCCTCATGGCTGCAACTTGCAAAAAAAAGAAAAAGATTTCAGGATCAGCCATTTTCAACATTTGTATTATTTTTAATATGAAATTCTCTAGTGCATGGTTTTCAAAGAGACTGAATGCAACAAGCTAAAGATGTGATTGTCATCCTTTAGACAATTCTTCTGTATTTTTACAGAGATCAGATACAGGTGTGGCCATCATTAATGAAAAAAGCTATCGAGAAAAATAAGAGATGGCAGAGGAAAACTCAATAAATGTACAATATTCATTGCAATGTAAGGCACAAGCCTCAAATTGTAACGTTATATGGAAATCGTACATTTCTCCCTTCAGCGTCAGCCATGTTTGTGTACATGTGGAGACAGCCGTAGATTATGTTACGGGTCTGTCATAACTCAGTTGTTACATTAGAATGGCTCATTTATTCAAAGTAAGCATGTTGAAAAGGGTCTGCAACATGGATTGAGCACAGTGTCTGAGTAACACAGCATGTTTTTGATAGAGACATCTGGGATTTTTCCGCAGTTTTGTGTACAGTGCATGTGGACCGGACCCTTGATCTGATCAACCGTGGACTCGGGGTCGAGGTTTTGTGGCTGATGGTTCAGACATTCAATGCAACATTCCACCTCTTGGCACTCATCGTTTCTTGAAGTTTTCAAAAGGAAATAAAAGAGAATTAAACACATGAAAGAACAAAAACAAGGGGAAAAAAGCAAAGAAAATTTATATTTATTCAAGGTTGACTTGGAAAAAAAGTTGCAAGTATATTTTATTTTATTATTGTTATAAAGAAAATGGTATAAAAACTGGTTCCCATTGGATGGTGCTGTACGAAGACTCTAAACTCTGGACTGGACAATGTTCTCCCATGTGTTGTTAAACACAACGGTTGTTGAGAAAGGAGTCACACAGTTCGTGAAGATGGGAAAATTGCCACAAAATATGAATTTTTAATTGTTTATTGTTTTGAGAGAATAAAATTCATTTACTAATTCCTGTGTTTGTTTTTCCATGGTAAACGAAAAGCAGGTGGACATCACAACTTAAAGGGATAGTTCACCCAAAAATAAAAAATCTGTCATCATTTACTCACCCCCATGCTGTTTCAAATCTGTATAAATTTAATTGTTCTGAGGAGCACAGAGAAAGTTATTTGGAAGAAAGTTAGCAACTATCAATTCCGGGACATCATCCACTAGGCCTACCATAGTATAAAAATATATATATATATTTTTTTTTTTGTTCTGTTAAACGCAAAATGGCATATTTTGAAGAATTTAGGAAAACAAACAGTTCTGGGGCAGCTTTGGCTACCATAAATTTTTCCTACTATGGTAGTCAGTGATGTCCCAGAACTGAAAATGGCTAACATATTACTAACATATACATTCTCTGTATTAATCACAACAAATACATTTATATGGGTATGAAATAGCAGAGTGAGTAAATGATGACAGAATTTTCATTTTTGGGTGAACTATCCCTTTAAACTGACGTGCAAATAATATCTTACTAATTATAATTTGTCCTTGCAGTGACGTGTGCTGCTCTGAATGCTCTGAAATTCAGTCAAATCAAATGTGAGTTGAACAGCATCACACATGCGCTGCACATTTTCATTCGACTTTAAAGTTATTAAAGAAACAGTATAAAAACTTAAGATGACAACACGCATGTTGAATGTTTAAAGAAGATAAACAAAATCATTACAAGAATGTTCACATACGGTATTGTTGGTTCAAGAGTCATGTGCTTGTCGTAAATTCATCATTAGTGGTCAAAGCAGGAAGTGCCGGAACTTTATGGCATTTGTACGGTAAGTATTTTCTTGTTATTATTTTAATTTTTCTGGAAAAGTTTCTGGGTGTCGAAGAACGTAAGTACTAGAGATATCAAACTGTTGGGATGGTCAGAAATTCTACCCATTACTAAGGCACATGTGCACATGTCCGTTGGACAGTGGTCCGTTGGTTAGAGCTCATAAAACAAATATTTTATTTAGTATTTAGATAAAGGTCAATAAGAAAGTTTGTATTGTTTTGGATTTTCTTAAATAAATGGCATGGCATAGTCACAGTGCCAGTAAACACTTTTAGCAGTTCACTTAGTTTAAAGCGGTCAAAAACAGCACACAGTGTCAGTGTTACCAGCAAAATGGTTCTAAATAAGCAAGCTGCCCCCGAGTGGGATTCGAACTTAAAACAGACAATGAGTCCAGAATGGGAAGCAGGCGCTTCAACCACAAAGCTACAGTCTAACGTAAGTATAACATCTTGAAGTCGGGTATTAAAGTTTACCTGCACAGACCACACTAGCTGATCTCCGTTACACAATCACAATTAATGCGTTAAGATTATCAATGCGTTAAGATTATCAATCATAGTTAATCATAATCGCACCATGATGCAAGAAGCTGTTCATATGTCGCGTTTTTGCGCTCTCGCCTGGTGCCCCTCTGGTCATTTTGCGCCGCTGCCCACAGCACTGACAAGCAAAAGTGCGTACGTCTGCTCAGACCCTGACGTGGCGCTAAGCACTTTTCCGCGTCAAATACTGCTTTTATAAATAGGACCGTTCCCGTGGATTTTTGCGAATGATAGTAGTCATTGCACGCTCATTAGGGAACGCTACAACAGAAACTCCTTAGTATTTGTCATAATGTCATAACCGTATGGTTTATAAAGTTGAAAATTGGTATACATTATCTTTCATGTCCTAACATATCCTTTACTATCACTTGGATACATAAAAAAGCATGGTCACTGGTAGCCAATCAAATGTCAGCAGCTCATAACAGCAAATCTGAATGGCCTACCATTACAAAAAAAGTAATATTTATAGATCAGTTAAAACAGAGTATGTTTCAAATTTTGTACAAATATGCCATGCGGTGGAGCTGTAAGCAACCGTGTATGATAAAATAAACCTTTCGTTCCTTTAAAATCCTTGCAATAAACATTAAGAAGTGAAAAGCTCATTTTTATATTTGTCTATATTTTTTACATAATTTTCAATGTCTTATGATTTTTATAATAATTTGTATTCATTGTATATACAGTATGTAGACAGTACACATATTCGGTGTCTGAAATATGTTACTGAAAAAATAGTGTAATTTGAAACTGAACAACTTAATTTACCATATTAGTGGGTGAACAAGATGAAGTGATCTATGATTCTGTTCAAAAACTGTTGGCAGTCGTTTTATATTTCAGCAAACACTCCAAACTAGTTTTAACAAAACATCTCACAAATAATTGTATTTGTATTTTTGCAATTTAATTTTTTTAAACTGTCCAGTTAAGGCCATCTTTCCCATTTGGCTAAACCTGCTTGGACAACGATAATTGCCGCTTATGGCTATATTTTACATATTGCCTCACTTTCATAGAGTAAAGAGCTACTTTTATCTGTATTCTAGACTAAATTAAGCCACAGTACACAATCTGTAATTGCGTTGTATAGAAATAAAGGAGTCAACGGATGAGGGTCAACGTTGACTATCAGCAGTGCAAATATACAAGTATCTCTGGCTATATTTTCTGCTATAGAGCTCCGGAGGTTGACGGCACACAATCTAAACTCCCCCATTTGGCAGGTTTTTTTAATGCCAATAAACCAATATAACATACAGAAATTATTGAGAACAATATTGATAGTTAGACTTCACAAAAATTATAATCATACAAGGAATAAAAAATAAACACATAATAACAATTATAAATATTTAATATTTAAAATATTTATCTAAATATAATTATATAAGATTAAACATGTAGAGCAATTTTTGACTTTTGACTGATTTTAAGTTTTTTATGCCCACCAAGGACAAAATATAGGCATTAAAATCAACCAAAAAATTGACAATAGCAGATTTTTACCCAAAAATTTGCATTTGTGAATAAATATCACCAAGTATAATTAAAAGATTAACAATATATTGAATACTAGAGATAGAATTATGATAAAAGAAAATAATATAAAAGTATTAAAATATATTCTGACATTAGTTTTTCCTGAGAGATGGGTACACAACTCATTCCAAAAAGCTTTAACAAACACATTCACAACAAATAATTGTTTCTTCCATATTACAGAATGTACATTTGTTTTCAATATTTTGCATATATTAAGTACGCTATTACAGGGATAAATAACATCTATGTAATATTTTAAATGTGATTTCCTTTATCTTGTTTGTTAATATATATTTTATGGGATCAGAATCCCGCCAAATTCTGGCATACCCGGCATACCCTAACCGTCATCTGCAAATCTCAGACAACGTACACTGGTTATTGAACCACTGATTGGGGTAATTATATCGTTACTGAGTGTCAGATACACTTCTTATATCTGTTATGAGTACGCTCTGACATGTTTATTAAGTAATTTGTGGTCCGATTCGACCATATATTCCGTTAAGTTTACATGTGTTAGCTGGGGTTTATTTAGCGCAGCGGTGCTATAGTTTACAGTTACTCTATTAAGTTATTTATACAGTTATACCACTGATCATTTTACAGGATTTTATTATGTGCGCAGTGTTACCTTTGCTAACATTAAACAAATCATTGCTTGCTTTCCGAAGAAGCGACTTCTCTTTGGAAATGTAAAGTTACTGTTAAAAAGGCTACCGCTGTTAGCACTGCGATCCCTGATAATATCTGTCTGTTTCTTGCCGAGATTGACACAGCACAGCAGCCAATCAGCGCCTGCGAATCTCCGTGCAGGAAAACGTCCAGCCCACAGAACTGAGTGTGGAGATAAGCAGGAGCGCTGACGCAGAAGCGAACTTTTGCTGCTATTTTTCTGTTTGTTTACTTTAGTTTATGATTACGCGGGTGTTATGCGTTAATGCCATGTAAGTACTTCAATGACTGCATTATAATTCACAATTGTGTGATAGATTAGACTTTCCGACATAACATGCATCGCTAACGACGGCTAATAATGAGTGTATTGTGCCGGTTTATGGTCTATGTATAGTGCTACCACACATATATGTATATAAGTTTATGCCAACGTTGTCTATATGTTTACGTGGTTGTATTGTTGGATATTCCGATTTAAAACAACAGGCACATGTGCTTGTTACACGCCCGCATGCACACATGCTTATGTCTGGTCAGCACACCGTTGGCGTAATATAGCAAGCTTGGATTACGGTTTACCTTGCTAATTTTCTCTTGTATTCCTTTCTCTTGATTATGAACATGTTTATTATTGTTATTTACTTTGTAAGTTTATTCTTTTCTCTGTATTTCTGTCTTTAATAGACAAACCACACGTACACCACGTGAACTAAATATTTGAGTTGTGGTGATGAAAATAAATGGGTTATTCCCACCGACATCTAAGATTCAGTCTCTTACCAGACACCCTGTGGTGGGTTTCAATTTTACCAGAAGACACCCTAACTAGGAACGTGTCAATATATGTTGAACAATTTTTTCATGGTCCTTCGAGCCGGATTTAGACTTACCACAGGCTGAAAGAATGTCAACATATGTACAGGAAGAGCCAACTAAGCGCATCAGAAGGAAGAGTGCCCTTCCCGCTCGATATGAAGATTATGATCTTACTGGCTTTGTCCAGCCTAAACTGTATCATGAACCCGTGTCACCACATACTCAAATACCATCTCATCTATACAAGGATGAAGATTACACCAGGAGGGTGCTACAGGATTGAAATTACTGCAGCCTTTATGCGGAGAGCCTCATAGTCAAGATGAGTGGTCCAACACTGAACTAAGCAGGTCAGAGACTGACATACTTACATTTACATTTACATTTATGCATTTGGCTGACGCTTTTATCCAAAGCGACTTACATTGCTTTATCCTATACATTTATACATAGGTATGTGCAATCCCTGGGATCGAACCCACAACCTTGCGTTGTTAACACAATGCTCTTACCACAGAGCTACAACGGACATTACTACTTAAACAACGGAATGAGAGCCTTCGCTATATGCACCAGCACATGCTTCAAAGTGTGCAGGTTGTCCAGCAGGAAAGGGAAGCATTGCAGCCGACAAACCAGCAGTATGCTCAGGAGCTCTCTGAGTTGAAGCGGCAGATGCAGCAGCTGCAAATTCAGATGGACCACATTCCCATGCCTAGGGCAAGCTCTTACCAGCCTGTTCCTGCTCCTCGCCGTGGTAAAAATATACAGCCTGCTGAGAGGGACTTTAGGCCTGTTGCCGCACCACGTGTTAGACACCCCTCCAAACCTCACCCAGCCGCCTCAAAGGATAAAGAGCCCCCTCTATTCTACACTCCAGATGCACAGCCATCTAGGTGGGAGATTCCTGAAGAGGACGAAAGCTACTATGGAAAGAATCAATTTTCTCCATATCAACCAGTACAAACTCCCTCTCAACCTTAAAGTTCTATGTGGCACCAGCGAATACCTCATAGCGCACATGAGTCAATGTACAGAGGTCCTACCCCCACCGTTCCAGACTTTGTACATCCAAATCCGAGAGAGTTCTCACAGCTGAAGATTGCCTTGGAGAATACACTTCCGGTGAATGCTTCAGAAACGTTTAAATTTCAGATCCTGACAGGTCACCTTAAACTAGAGGAGGCACTACTTATTGCTGATTCGTACTGTCACTCTCAGTACCCCTTTACCAACACCATGGCTGCCCTAGATCAACAGTATGGCCAGCCCCACCAGCTTGCACTACAACGGATAGCTGAACTTATGGATGGCCCAAACATTAACAGTGGCGATGTTAAAGCTTTCAGACTGTTTGCTCTAAAAGTTCGGTCTCTCGTTGGTATGCTGGGCCAACTTGGAAGGGAAGGCACTTACGAATTACAGTGTGGCTCACATGTCTCCAGACTGTTAGGGAAATTACCACACAACTTCAGATCAAGCTTCTGTAGATTCGCACATCCAATGCGAGTGCCGATTCCAACCCTCTTGGATTTAACCGAATGGCTGGAATATGAGATACAAGTACAGGAGGACACTTCAAGTTCGTAACTAATCAGCGCAGAGGGACTGCTCCACGGATCCAACAGATGGTCAAAGAATACAAACCTTTGAGTAAGAATGCTAACATTCTGCTTAACACCGAGAAAAGAGTGGTTGACTCAACTTCATCTCCAATGGCGAAAGCCACTCCCAAACCTTACTGCCCCTACTGCGATCACACTAAGAACTCCTTGAATAACTGTGCTAATTTCAGGATGCTTACTGCAAACCAGAAACGTGCTTGGGTCAAGGAGAATCATCGATGTTGGCGCTGTGGTAGGAGCCATCAAGCGTCAGAATACAGTCTAAAAATGCGCTGCAAGCAATATAACAGCCGACATTTGCTAGTCCTTCATGACACTGCGATGAAAGGTAATGGAAGCTCACAAGCTGTGCCAAATGAAGCTGCTACCGAACAGACGAACTCCTGTCTACTTAATACCATGAACGAAATTCTTCTCATTCGAAAGCCTCCTGCCAGCAGAAGAGTTCTTCTGAAAATCAGCAAGGTGATCATCAGGAATGGAAAGCAATGCATGACTGCCTATGCCATTCAAGATGACGGTTCGGAAAGAACTATTCTACTACATAGTGCTGCCCAGCAGCTTGGGCTTGGAGGCAAGCCTGAGGATTTACCACTCCGCACTGTCAGACAAGAGCTTCAGGTTCTTAGTGGTGCGACGGTGTCATTCTCTATCTCCCCATTGTCACAACCCAAGAAGGTGTTTCAAATTAAAGGAGCATTCACAGCCCAACAACTAAGCCTTGCGGAGCACACACACCCAGTGAAAGTGCTGAGAAAGAAATACCAACACTTACGGGGGCTTCCACTGCGAAATCTAGAGGCTGTTAGTCCTGTATTGCTCATTGGTTCAGACTACCCCCATCTTATTACTCCAGTGGAGCCGGTCCGCCTTGGCCCTCCAGGGGGTCCTGCAGCCATTAAGACACGCCTTGGCTGGACATTACAGGGCCCTGTGCAACATCTACAACAAGAGATCAGAGAACAGTCCTATTACGTCATCTCAATCACATCTCCAGACGCAGATCTCTTTAAGCATGTGGAACGACTGTGGCAGATGGATGTACTTCCATGGCGCAGTGAAAAGGCCAGCATCAGATCTAAGCAAGATCATGAGGCAATAGCGCTCCTTGATGCCAAAACAGTCAGAGTCGAAGTAGATGGAGTAAAGAGATATGCAACCCCTCTTCTGCGGATCAAAAACATGCCACAGCCCCATGCTGCCAAAGATGCCGTGATGCCACAGCTGAGAGCAACTGAGAAATGATTGGCTAAAATTCAAGGCCAAGGAGCTGCCTACACAGCAGAAATTCATAAAATGGAGCAAGCAGGCTACATTACTAAACTCGATCAGCATTCTGAACAGAACTCTGCCCACTCATGGTACATCCCACATCACATGGTCCAGCACAATGGAAAAAATAGAGTAGTTTTCAATTGCTCATTCCAACATCAGAGCCAGAACCTCAACAAACTCTTGCTCCCTGGACCAGTATTGGGACCATCCCTACTCGCTGTTCTTCTAAGATTCCAAGAACACTCAGTTGCAATCATCAGTGATATACGTGGAATGTTTCACCAGATTCGATTGCTCCCTGAAGACAGACCACTTCTGAGATTTCTTTGGAGAGACCTCAGGGTAGAGGAACCACCCAGCGTGTTTGAGTGGCAAATCCTACCCTTTGGGACCACCTGCAGTCCCTGTTGCGCTGTGTACGCCCTTCAGAAGCATGTTCTTGATCACAGCCAACCGGGAGAAAATGTCAGACATTCTGTTATGAAATCCTTCTACGTTGACAACTGCCTCCAGAGCTTCCATACAACAGAGGAAGCCAGAAACTTCGTCGACAAGATCAGGGTGCTCTTGGCAAAAGGAGGATTTGAATTAAGACAGTGGTCTAGTAATCAGCTCACAACCATCAATCATCTACCCTCGGAGTTGAAATCAGCCAGCACTGAGCTCTGGATCACCCACGGACGAACAGAAACACCAGAATCTGCTTTGGGAAGCCTTGGCTGGACATTACAGGGCCCTGTGCAACATCTACGACAAGAGGTCAGAGAACAATCCTGTTACTGCC
>NC_079905.1:20804597-20832934 GCF_024868665.1 Triplophysa rosa | reverse complement strand
AAAAAAACAACCCCGAATGACAGCCAAAGATTTGAATGCATCATTGGAACTTGCTAACATCTCTGTTCATGAGTCTACGATACGTAAAACACTGAACAAGCAGAGTATCCACGGAAGGACACCACAAAGGAAGCCACTGCTTACTAAAAAGAACATTGCTGCACTCCTGAAGTTTGCAAAAGAGCACATTGACACTCCACAGCAGTACTGACAAAATGTTTTGTGGACTGATGAAGCTAAGATTGAACTATTTGGAAAAAACACACAGCACTACATCTGGCGTAGATAGGGCACAGCATATCATCATGAAAACATCATCCCAACTGTAAAGTATGGTGAAGGAAACATCATAATTTGGGCCTGCTTTGCTGCATCAGGGCCTGGCCAGCTTGGAATCATTGAGGGGAAGATGAATTCCCAAGTATGTCAGACAATTCTTCAGGATAATGTAAGAATGTCTGTACGTCAGCAGAAAATGTGTAGAATGTGGGTGACGCAACAGGACCACGACCTAAAACACCGGAGCAAGTCCACAACAGAATGGCTTCAGAAAAACAAAATCCACCTTTTGGAGTGGCCAAGTCAGAGCCCAGACCTCAACCCAATAGAGATGCTATGGATTGACTTGAAGAGGGCCATACACATGAGACGTCCAAAGAATATGACAGAGCTAAAGCAGTTCTGCCAGAAAGAATGGGCTAAAATTCCTCGTCAACGATGTGCAGGTCTGATCCACAGCTACAGGAAGCGCCTGGTTGAGGTTATTGCTGCCAAGGGGGGTCAACCAGTTATTAATTCTAAGCAGGGGAGTAGCTACATGGTGGCCATGGGTGGCCACGGCTACCCCTGAATGATGGATGGCACCTATCTGGCAACCTCTGTTGTGCAAAGCAGTTTTAAGATGTGTGTTGGAGTTTAAGGAGTGCAGCGCAGATCATTTAACGTATGCAATGAAAGTAACGCGAGAACATTACTCTTTAATATGATGTCAAACAATGACGCACTGACGCAAACAGTCTGAGCGCTATAGCTGAACAGCTGCTAACCGCTTCGTGACATTGTACAATCTGTGTACCATTGAAGTTCATCGCGAGCAGAAGGATCAGGTGAGTAAAATCAGTGTTGTTTAACTGGATTTTATTCATTAATTACATTTTCGCGAAAGTTTAAGTTGGGGTACAGCAATGTTTATTTTCTATAAAAAAATGCTTAACTTACTGCAAATGATAGCTAGCAAATTATTTTAAAATAATGTTAGCACATGAAAGCATTGCAAATAAATTGTTTACTTTACGTTCTTTGTGTATGTTTTTGACCAGCAAACTATGTGTAATGAAGAATTGGTGTAAACTACAGTTAAAGAATTTCTGTCTGTAAGGATTTTTTGGTCACCCTAATAAAATCACTGGGTCTTACCTGGCCACCTCTAAAAAAAAAGTTCTGGCTACGCCCCTGATTCTAAGGGTTCACTTACTTTTTCCACTGCCATTTTGAATGTTGAATGAGTGTGTTCAATAAAGACATGAAAGATCAGACTTTGTGTTATTATTTTTAGACACATTATGTTTGTCAATACCCTTGACTTAGATGAAGATCAGATCACATTTTATGACACATTTATTCAGAAAACAATGAAATTCCAAAAGGTTCACATACTTTTTCTTGCCACTGTAATTGTTTAATTAGGCCTACTATTCGGAGCAATGGGATCAGTAGGCTTAACCACCATGTTTGTGCAAACCAACTTTTTAAAATGGTTTTGCCTGTAGCTTGTAAGTAGCATGCCCGCATCCCGACTCATTATGCTATGTTCTCGCCAGGCTAGGCTGCATGAGTGGGTTGCCGGGCCTGAATGCCGCACTTATTTCTATGTAAATAAATGTATTTCTATGTAAACTATGTAAAAATAATATTTTTTTCCATTTCAAAAGGAAACTTGGCTGTTTATTGTAAGTTTCTTTGCAGTTCCACGCACGATAGCGTTAGTCTCTTTACGGAGGTAAATGGCAAGGTATTTGGCATTGACTTGGGCTGTTATATTTTAGCAAGTTCATGCTTGTTACATTACAATCATTGCGCAACATTATTGCGTCTCCTTATAGTCAATACATTTTTGTAATATGGAAACTAAAATCACATGGGCTACTGATAAAAGACATGCATAGACTAAAATGCATTATCCAAAGCGACTAATAAGTCGCTTTGGATAAAAGTGTCTGCTAAATGCGTAAATGTAAAATCTATTACTGTTCATTCATCCTGTTTATAGCACGAAAGTCCACTGATGTGTGAGTTCAGCAGCAAAAATCAAGTGCAGATACGGGTTATAAAAAGATCTCTCATTCCAGACTTTCTTTTCATACTGACCACGCATTAAGTACTGAAATATAAATCTAAAAACTACCCAGCGATACAGATAAACAGAACAAGACCAACAACGTAAAAAATGGCTGGTGGTTCGAGCGGGCCTCGAACCTAAGTTTGAGTCAATCACGCTAACCAACAGACTACCACTCACAGTCCTCAACCTCTGCTTAAAGGTAATGCAGTTTACTTTTTACTCTGGCTGACCTCCCTCATGCCAGCAATGATTTCTGGTGTTGGAAATTAGCTAATACAATATTTCAACTGATTGCTTTTTTTCACGTAGGCAATACGAGCTATAATAAGCAGGATACATTACAATGGGATTGGTTGGCCTTTATACAATTGCTGACCACGTTGTGTAACTTTACATTTCCAAAGAGAAGTCGCTTCTTCGGAAAGCAAGCAATGATTTGTTTAATGTTAGCAAAAGTAACACTGCGCACATAATAAAATCTGTAAAATGATTTGTTCTGGTCTGGCTCAGTTCATCAGTGATTTGGTGAGAACAGTTCAAATTTACTGGCTGCGGAAATCAGCGGGAGGGGCTCATTATACAACAGACAAAACGTCGTAAATAATGCGCGCTCTGTGCAACAAAAACGGCGTTTTTTACGCTGTCATATGGCAAGACAGCAGCACAAAAGGCGGCGCTTTTCAAGCGCCTTAGAACGCCTTAGAATACTGTTTAAAACGCCGTCAAAAACGGCGTTCGGGTATAAACGCGTTTAATCTATGGCGTAATTGTGACACCATCGGCTTGCCATACTGCTTACGTGTGAGGTATGAAACGGGTACCGCACAAGTAAGCGGAGCGTATTTTTTTCGGTGCACATGTTAACAGATGAGAGCATTCATACCGCATGCGTAAGCAGCGCGTGCTCACGGAGCAGAAGCAGCGCGTAAGCAGCAGTGCAGCAATCATTTCGGCGCCGAGTCTATTTTTGCTGCACTGCTAATGCTCAATTAAAGTGACAGTGCATTCTTTACGGACAATATCCACATGGATTGACAGGAAAAAGTAACGCTTTTACCTTTAAAGCGCGTAAGTGGTGTCTAATGTGTTTTTAACAGTCGCCATGAGTTTCAAAAAGACTTTTGCCATGAATTTTTTTGGCCAAAACCACAACAGCACATTTAAAGGATTTATAATACAAGTATATCTTAGATGTTATGCTTATATTGCAAATGAAGGAGTGGGAAACGATCGCATTAAGCTGTCAGTGTACTGTCTGAAACTTACTGTCATCATAACCTTCTGAAAAAACAGATAAAACTACATAGACATCGTGTTATAGGCTTATATTGCGTATGTGTGAGAGAAAAGCGATCACATCACAAGTCAGTCACTCTCTCCTATGGTGAGTTAACCCTTAAGTGACTTCGTATCCTTCAAAGCACGATGGGTTTTTATTTATAACTTGTACTACACAGATCTAAAAGAGCATGAAACAGGCGGATATAACAAATCATAGTTATGCAATCTACTTAAAAGCGCTTTGATGAAGTTCTGAAAGATATTTTGCTCATTGATGTATGTAAATAACGTAATGTGAAGTTGCTTTGTTGTACTGTGGTAACAGTTACCCAGGCAGCGCGGTGCACGGTGCATACGCTGCTGGTATGAAAGGACAATGAGCACACGCTGCTAACGCTCCGCCTACGCTCTGCTTACGTGTGCGGTATGAAACGGGTGTTAGGTTATATGTTGAGAGAGATTTTGACCCTTTCGGCTTTACATACTCTCTCTCCGGTCTGCGTCTCTGTTCCCGCCTCTCGTTCCTCGTTAGCTTTCCATCGGTGTTTCATCCCCTACACCTGTTCCCTTGTTAATTATCCTTTGTTTGTCTCCCTATATAATATCCTCGTGTCTATTGTCCTGTGCTCATTTGTTGTACTAGTCTGTGCTTGTGGGCTGCCTCGTAGTCTTGCCTTGTGGTTGTACCTGTTGGATTTGTGAGTGTTTGCCTGTTTGCCTCATACCTTACCTTTCCTTGCCGTGTGTTAATATGTTGTGTCTCGTTTTAGATTTAGTTCAGTTTCTTACCCCCTCGTGGGAAGTGTTTTGGTTTCTTGTTTTGTTTCCGTGTTCCTAGTTCTTGTTTTGTGTTTGCACCCCATCGTGGGTTTTTGTTTGATTCATTAAAGTCTTGTTTTGTTACCCCTTTACCACTGCCTGCGCTTGGGTTCTTCCTCTCGCTGTCACACCCCCCCCAGTCGTGACAGCATCCGTGACAAACCTGTGTACCTTGTCCGGGATTTGCAGATGACGGTTAGGGTATGCCGCGAGTCACGTTTGAAGTGATGTCAACACCATCTTCGACTGATTGGCTAGAGGAGGAGCTTTCAATCTAGAACTAGTGGACCAATGGTGATGCAAAAGCCCGCCCTAATTACCTTGAAACTCGAACTGCAGCATTTGGAAAAGCAAGCGCAGAACGTGGAAAAACAAGCAAGGGAAAAAATTACGTATGTGTAGAAAAAATGAAAATACAAGCAGAAAATATCAGAGAACACAAAAATGAGTAAAACAACCAAGGAAAACATTATTTTGTGTGCGATTTGGAAAACTTTGTCTTTATGTATTAATTTTGTGCAATATAATTTAAAATGTGTTTAAAGTTCTGAATCATGGTTTTAATTTTTTGATTTATGCTTATTATATGTTTAAATATGCCCGCAATACTTTTGGCGGGATTCTGATCCCATACAATTTGTGTGGAAGAGACCAGACAACATTCCAATTACCATTGTAAAATGCCATCCATTTAAAAGAACAAGCTTGTATAAACTTTCTATTAATAAGATTTTGAACAAAACAGTTATTGAATTCGTCCTTAACAATCAAAGTCCTTTCTACTGAAATATAGTTATTGTACAAAAACACAGAATTAAAGGTTTGCTCGCCTTTCAGAAGAATTTTTATACCACTAGGAATGGCATTCAGGGGCGTCGCAAGTGGGGGAAAATGGTAACTGAGTACATAAGGCCCTGGCATGTGAGGGGCATTGAAGTTGCTGAAATTATAGAGCTTGTTAATCGACGTCACGCCACGTTTAATGTTGCGCCATCTTGAGAGGATGGCTGCTAGTGCATTCAATGCAAAGTTTTGTTTTTCTTGTTTGATTAGGAAATATAACTATGGTAGGTCAGTCTTGCTGTGTTAAAAAACTGCAATAGCATTATGCAGAGTCGTTCAGGAAGAGACCATGGTAATTTCACTTTCGATTTTTCCACATATCAAACAAAACAAGTAACTGTACATATCAAAACAATAATAGCAGTGGAGTATTATCATCCCAAAATGGCGACGCCACAACATAGGGTGCGACGTCAGCTTCACATTCTCTATTATTATTTTACAATTGTGCGCCTATACTGCGCGTCTGTGCAATTTCTCTGTCCTCCGCTAATTTTGTGAAGCTTCAGCAGACGTCTGTCATGCCTCACACATATACAGTATGGTGTCACAATTACGCCATAGATTAAACACGTTTATATCCAAACAGCATTTTTGACAGCATTTTTAACAGTATTTGCGCCGCAAAATATGGCGTCGAGATTCCAAACGCCATAAAAAACGTGCGAAAAGCCGTCCATAACGCCGTATTAAACGGAGTTTTAAGGCGCCCGAAAAGCGCCGCCTTTTGCGCCGCTGTCTTGCCATATGACAGCGTAAAAAATGCAGTTTTGGTTGCGTCATTTACAGCGTTTTGTCTGTTGTATAATGAGCCCCTCCTGATGATTTCCAAAGCCAGTAAATTTAAACTGTTATCAACCAATCACTGATGAACCGAGCCAGACCAGACCAATTTACCACTGATCATTTTACAGGATTTTATTATGTTCGCAGTGTTTGCTAACATTAAACAACAAATGATTGCTTGCTTTCTGAAGAAAGGACTTCTTCTCTTTGGTAATTTAAGGTTACACAACGTGGTCAGCAATTGTATATTGGCCAACCAATCCCATTGTATGTATCCTGCTTATTACTATAGCGTATTGCTTATGTGGAAAGCAAAAAAGCAATCGGTTGAAATATTGTTTAAACTAATCTCCAACACCAGAAATCATTCCTGGTATAAGATAGATCAGCCAGAGTAAAAAGTGAACTGCATTTCCTTTAACAGGTTCTTAGGTGGCCGAAGCCAAGGACTGTGGATGTTAGCCTGCTGGTTAGCGTGATTGATTTGTCATTGCTGACTGAATCATTTTGACGGTTCGATGCCCTCTCGGACCACCGGCCAGTTTTTACATTGTTGGTCTTGTTTATCTGTATATTGGGTAGTTTTTAGATTTATATTTCAGTACTTAATGCGTGGTCAGTAAAAAAAGAAAGTGTGGATTGAGAGATCTTTTTTATCAACCGTATCAATATTCAGTTAACGCTTGCNGCGTTTTGTCTGTTGTATAATGAGCCCCTCCTGATGATTTCCAAAGCCAGTAAATTTAAACTGTTATCAACCAATCACTGATGAACCGAGCCAGACCAGACCAATTTACCACTGATCATTTTACAGGATTTTATTATGTTCGCAGTGTTTGCTAACATTAAACACAAATGATTGCTTGCTTTCTGAAGAAAGGACTTCTTCTCTTTGGTAATTTAAGGTTACACAACGTGGTCAGCAATTGTATATTGGCCAACCAATCCCATTGTATGTATCCTGCTTATTACTATAGCGTATTGCTTATGTGGAAAGCAAAAAAGCAATCGGTTGAAATATTGTTTAAACTAATCTCCAACACCAGAAATCATTCCTGGTATAAGATAGATCAGCCAGAGTAAAAAGTGAACTGCATTTCCTTTAACAGGTTCTTAGGTGGCCGAAGCCAAGGACCATGGATGTTAGCATGCTGGTTAGAATGATTGATTTGTCATCGCTGACTGAATCATTTGACGGTTCGAGGCCCTCTCGGACCACCGGCCAGTTTTATGTTGTTGGTCTTGTTCTGTTTATCTGTATCGCTGGTTTTTAGATTTATATTTCAGTACTTAATGCGTGGTCAGTAAAAAAAGAAAGTGTGGACTGAGAGATCTTTTTTATCAACCGTATCAATATTCAGTCAACGACTTGCACTTTACTTTTGCTGCTGAACTCACACATCAGTGGACTTTCATGCTATAAACAGGACGAACAAACAATAATAGATTTTATATTTACGCATTTAGCAGACACTTTTATCCAAAGCGACTTACAGGGGCCTTTTAGTCTATGCATGTCTTTTATCAGTAGCCCATGTGATTTTAGTTCCCTTTCTGTCGGTCTCTCGACGTTGTGTCGAACCGACAGAATGGGGTTTGTCTTGAGAACCTATCATCTTCTGAGTATTTAGAAAAGGCCAATGAAAATTGGCGAATGAAATTTGCATGCCGGGCTCCTCCCCGGATGTCCGGGTATAAGAGGGAAGCCGGCGTGCTCATTCATTCACCTTTTGTTCTTCAGAGCCTACGCATCTGGTGAGCTTCTCTACGATCTGGGTGATCATTCTTTCTGCTGGAATCTACGACGTGGACAGCGGACGGTCCCTTCCTGCAGTGACTCTCCCCTGGGCGTCTCGGCAGTTCCGGAGGTGTTCGAGCAAATTTCCTTTTCTAAAAGAGCAAATTTCTCCAGCGTGGCTTGTCCCGCTGTTCTCATGGGTGCAACACACTCATCGAGGAGGGGGACGGACACAATGCCTGCTTCCAGTACGCTGGGGCAGACGTTGTGGATACGTCCTGCCCGCACTGCGGGCGGTGACGATTCAGACGTTGCGTCACAGGTGGCTGTGTTCCCACGGGACTCAGCCACCACCTCGTTTGCTCCCCGTTCCGTGGCGGCAGGACTACGGCCCTGCCGTCCGCTATGGCAAGCAGCGAGGGTGAGATGAGGATTACTGTGAGCGATAATCCGCCAGCCACGGCTCACGGACCGTTCACACCTCGTTTCGCTCGTCTGACCGTTCCCCAAAAAAGACGGTCCGCCGTCTTATTCCTCAATCACGTATTCGGACACGATGCGTGATGATGAGAGGTCTCTTGCAGCATCGGGGGGTGACGTACTGCCATCCGACTCCGACGATTCTTCGGGCTCCCTCCCTCGGGGGGTCGAGCCCAGGAAAAAGCGGATGTCGAGATGTCGGCCATGCTTTCCCGGGCCGCCGTGAGTGTTGGGTTGCAGTGCCCGCACTGCCTCTCCCGGCGTTCGCGGCTGGCTACATGGCGCCTCGGGTTTGAGCGCGGCTCCAAGCCGCGCCCGCCCCCAGTGCCGTGTTTACCGGAAGTGCATGAGGAACTTTGCAAGACCTGGAACGCCCCTTCCGGCACGTTTCACGTCAAACAAAGTTCTGTCACCCTCTCTTCCCTCGAGGTTGAGACAGCTGGAGGATGCGTCGGTGTCCCCAGGTGGAGTTGCCGCCGCGGTGCACTCGTGCCCGTAGGTGGCGGCCACCTGGGGGGGCTCGACCTAGACTCCCGTCCAAAGCATGTGGTGTCTCGGCATCTCTGGTGTCGAGAGCTTACATTGCGGCGGACCAGGCTGCCTCCTCTCTCCACGCTATGGCTCCTGCCAGGCCAGGGCGTTGAGAGAGCTCCACGAGGGTAAGACCGACCCAGCGCTTATGCAGGAACTCCGCGCCATCACCGACCTCGCTCTACGGGCGACCAAGGTGACCACGGGGGCCCTGGGTCGGACGATGTCCACACTTGTGGTCCATGAGGAACTCCTCTGGCCGATACTTGCGCAGATGAGTAACGCTGAGAAGGTCCGCTTTCTCGACGTACCCGTCTCGCAAGGGGGGGCTGGTTGGTGTTACTGTGGAGGGTTCTCGACAGTAAAAAGCAGTCCTCCGTGCCGCAACTCGGCCGCCTCGGCCGTCGAGTCCCGTGCACTGTCTGCTTCCCAGCAGCCCTGGTCCTCTTCAACGCCCTCCAGTGACCTGGAGGAGACAGCGAAGAGGAGACCATCGCCCCATCAGCAGCCGCGGGCAGCGGCTGTCATGGGATCACCTCAGGGGGATCGAGGCTACCATTGGGCCCGACCCCAGCCACAGCGCTGGTAGGTCGGATAGGGACGGTTCCTGCCCCGTCCCTCCATCTGCTGGCCCCCTCTGGGGGGCTGGCGCCCACTTACTCTCAAAAAGGAGAGTTTCCTCTCTCTCTGGGTTACCTCAGCCGCTCTCACCCTCTGCACGACGGTGAACGGCAAACTCGACGTTGCGTCATGGCAAAGCGCAATGTCGAGTATAAACACCAGCCCTCAGCACTCTCAGTCAGACAGTGCGTTGAGCTGCGCAGTCGCCAGGCAGGAAATATGGCAGAGCCGATCTCCTCCCCGGGGGGCCTCCCCTGGCAAGGAATCCGTACTGCTAGCCATCGAACCACCCTCCGCGGGGGCGATGAAGCAGATCAACCTCTAGTCCCCTGTCACAGTTCTGGGAGCCCCCAGACTGTCAGGCGGGCTGAGGAAGACGATCCGTCTCGGCTACGCGATTCAGTCGCTACACGTCCGCCCAAGTTCCGGGACGTCCTTTTACCTCAGGCAGAGGCAGGGATGCCCCCGTACTTCGGGCGGAGGTCGCCTCCCTTCTGGTGAAGGGAGCGATCGAGCCCGTCCCACCGGCCGAGGTGTTCAGCGGGTTTTACAGCCCGTACTTCATTGTCCCTAAGAAAGGCGGAGGGTTGCGCCCTATCTTGGGTCTGTGTGTTCTGAACAGGCACCTACACTAGCTGCCTTTCAGGAGGGTCACGCAGAAGCGCATCCTGGCGTCCGTCAGGCGTCAGGACTGGTTCATGGCAATCGACCTGAAGGACGCGTACTTTCATGTCTCGATCCTCCCTCGACTTCGGCCGTTCCGACGGTTCGCGTTCGAGGGACGGGCATATCAGTACAGGGTCCTCCCCTTCGGTCTGTCCCTGTCTCCACGAGTCTTTACGAAGGTCGTGGAAGCCGCCCTCCTTCCCCGTTGGGAAGGAGGTGTGCGGGTACTAACTATCTCGACGACTGGCTCAAGTTTGGGCACACTCTCGAGATCTGTGGTGTACACACAGGGACCTGGTGCTCCGGCACCTAGATCGGTGGGGCCACAGGTCAACTGAGATAAGAGCAAGCTCTCCCCGGTGCAGAGCATCCTCTTTCTCGGTATGGAACTCGACTCTGTCCTCACGGGCGGCCCCGCTCACCCCCAGGGGGGGGCGCGAGGACTAGCGCGCCCGGTCAGTGTTGAACTGCCTGAGATCAGACAGTCAGCGGTCCCCCTGTAACAAGAGGCTCCTGGGATTCATGGCATCCTCGGCGGGGGTGGCCCCCCCTCGGGTCGATGCATATACGACCGCTCCAACACTGGCGGCAGAGTCAAGTTCCTTGGAGAGCGTGGCACACCGGCAGCAGGCGTTGGTCACACGCTTTTCTGCCGACACACCCTAAGGGGTGCCGTGTGCAACGGGCAAGCAGTGTCGGGGCGGTGGACGGGCCCCCGCCTGCGTTGGCATTCAACTGCCTAGAGTTGTGGGTTGTGCTACTTGCATTGAGGGACTTCCTCTCGTGCAGGGAAGCACGTGCTGGTCCGGTCGGACAGCACAGCTGCTGTGGCGTATTCTTCACTCACAGCAGCTAACATGACTCGCCCGACGCCTCCTCCTCTGGAGTCAGCAGGTGATCAGCTCCCTGCGAGCCACACACATCCCAGGCGTCCTGAACCAGACAGCCGATGTGCTCTCTCGTCAGTTGACGCCTTGCGGAGAGTGGCGACTCCCTCCCCGCGCAGCCGGCTCATTTGGGGGCAGTTTGGCCAGGCACAGGTGGTCCTGTTGCCTCCCCGGACTCCACCCATTGTCCGCTTGGGTACTCCCTGTCCGAGGTACCCTCGGCACGGATGCCCTTGCGCACAGCTGGCCGCGGGACAAGCGGAAGTACGCTTCCCCCCAGTGAGCCTCATTGCACAGGGCCTGTGCAAGGCCAGGGAAGAGGAGCATCAAGTGGTACTAGTTACGCCCCTTCGGCCTAACCAGGACTTGGTTCTCGGAGCTGAGGCTCTGACAACAACTCCCCCCTGGCCGCTCCCCCTGGCGGACAGCTTCCCCAGGGGAAGGGGCACGTTACGGCATCCCAGGCAAAACCTGGTCTCCATGTCTGGACGGGACGAGGAGATCCTGAGTGACCCACCCCCGGTCCGGTTGGGACGTCACTCAGGCTAGGGCTTCGGCCACTGGGCGGCTATACGCCCATAGGTGGCGCCTCTTCTCGTCCTGGTGCTCTTCTCGGCGAGAAGACCCGCGGAGTTGCTCGGTCGGGTACGAGCTGTCCCGTCCTCAAGAGAGACGGGGGAGTAACCTCTCCCCCTCCACACTGGGAATGTATGTAGCCGCTACGGCCGCTCATCATGACCCGAGTGCTGGGTAGCCTCTGGGACAGCACGACCTGGTCATTAGGTTCCTAAGGGGCGCGAGAGGGTGACCACCTTATCCGCGCTCCGTACCCTCTTGCGACCTAGGTGGCGGGCCTCAAGAGGCCCCGCCCCCTTCGAGCCTCTCGGGGTTGCCGCTCTTTCTCAGTCTTGATAAAGACGGCTTTCCGCATGGCGCTCACCTCCAAGAGGGTAGGGGATCTACAAGCACCCTCCGTGTCCACAGATTGCCTAGAACTCGGGGCCGGGATTCTCACGTTATCTTGAGACCCCGCCCCGGCTACGTGCCCAAGGTTCCCACCACTCTCCCGAGAGACCAGGTGGTGAACCTGCAGGCGCTCCCCACCGGGGAGGAAGACCCAACCTATCCGTGTTGTGTCCAGTACGCGCACGGCGCCTCTACTTGGACCGCACGCAGAGCCCAGAAGCTCTGAGCAGCTCTTTGTCTGTTTCGGAGGTCAGCAGGAGGGCTGTCTCCAAACAGAGGCTGGCGCACTGGATCGTGGATGCCCTCGTTAGGGCATACCGATCTCAATTCGCCCCTGCCCGTTGGGAGTGAGGCACACCCCTCATGGGCACTGGCTCAGGGCGCCTCTCTGGCAGACATCTGCAGAGCTGCGGGTTGGGCTATGCCCAACAACTCCGTGAGGTTCTAATACCTACGCGCGGAACCGGTGTCAGCCCGCATCCTGGCAAGGTGTGGGACCGGCAGCCGGTAGGGCGTACGCCTGCGGAAGCCCTTCCCCCTCCGGGGGGAGCAGTGGCGATCCCGCCTCACTTCTTTCCCCTCGGGTAAAGAACAGGCATTCCATCCATCACTAAGCACCCTTCCAGGGGACAGGCTGGGCAGAGCAGCCCTGCCCCCTTAGGCCGGGGAACAGTTGAGTTATCTCCCACATAGCTCTAACCGGACCTAGTGCTCCAGACGTGGTAACCCCCCCTCCGTGGGCTGTTCCGTCTGATGTATCCTCATGAATGGTTCCCACCTTGGCAACCCATGACCTCCCCAGGTGGACTCCCACCTTGCGGTTAACTCCTGCAGTCCGCACATTCCTCCCATGAGTTCTCCCCTGATGGTGAGACCATGTGGTGTCTCCACTAATTCCTCCCTACGGTAGGTAGTGGCCTCTGCAGCGTTTTTTCCCCCCAGGGGGGAATAATGCTTACCCAGTGGCCCGTACGGTGCCGGGCGGCTTCTCGCCATTTAGAGAATCAGGCCTCCGCCCGTGACGGCCGGCGTTAGGGGGCTTCCCAACTTTTTGTGGAAAGCTCTGGGTCCCCCTTCCTCTCCACTGGAAGGTCATAATTTCGCGTTAGCGTGTTCGTCTGACTCGCCCAGGCCAGTCAATGTCGCTCCGCAGAGATTGTGACGCGGCTCAGTGCTGTGGCGTTTTCCATAGGAACCCCATTCTGTCGGTTCGACACAACGTCGAGAGACCGACAGAAAGGGAACGTCTTGGTTACGGATGTAACCTCGGTTCCCTGATGGAGGGAACGAGACGTTGTGTCCCTCATGCCACAACACTGGCCGCCCACCCCAGCGGTCGGGGGAGGATGCTTTAGGCTCCTCAGACCAAAGGTGAATGAATGAGCACGCCGGCTTCCCTCTTATACCCGGACATCCGGGGAGGAGCCCGGCATGCAAATTTCATTCGCCAATTTTCATTGGCCTTTTCTAAATACTCAGAAGATGATAGGTTCTCAAGACAAACCCCATTCTGTCGGTTCGACACAACGTCTCGTTCCCTCCATCAGGGAACCGAGGTTACATCCGTAACCAAGACGTTACTTTAAACAGTGGAAAATCCCCAGGTTTCAGAGAGAACACAACATGCTTCAAACTTTAGGCCTCTAAAAACATCACTGGATTTTACCTTGTTACATTGTGCTCAAATGTGCTTTAAACATGCTTAAAGTGACAATAAGTGCATTTATATGAACAATCATTGGTTACAGGTACAGATTGTGTCATTAAATCATCAATTCTTCTTCAAATAATCAAATCATTATCATAAACCTACTTATATGTAATCATTCTTATTAAATGTGATTTCAGATCAACCCATCTATATACTAATGTTCCTATGGATACTTCTTTTTAGGTATTTTATCAAGTGCATTTATAACTGTGGTGAATAACAGTGCTCAATACATGTAAAATATATCCTGTTTGTGCTTATATGTGCTCAGAAATTACACAATACGACACAAAGCGTTTTTACATTCTGTTGACTCGTCAATCAAAACGCTGAATTTTTTTCCTTTTCAGGATTTCGGTTAGACTCTCAAAGTAACAGTCGCCAATGACATGTTTAGTTATAGCAGTTGTCTTTGTGCGGCCAAGGCTCATGTGCTGAACTGTTTTCGAATCTTCGAATATATCTTTTAAGACCTGAACCAAATGGTCCGAGGTCCTCAATGCTATGTTGCGCTCTGCCATGATCCCTGTTAGCTTTATCTCTGCATTTTTCACTGCTGTATCTAGCCGTTTATTTTCCGACGTTTTCTATAGCATATGGGCTATGGACCGTTGAGCGGGGGCTAGATTTTTCTTTTTGTCCTGATGTTTCTTTGACTTTTCGTGATTTTTTAAAACAGTGACCTGAGCTATGGAAGGCCGAGATGGCCAAAATGTGTGAAACTAACGTGTTAACACGTACTACGCATTAACGCGTAGTACGTGTTAACACGTAATTACGTGTTAACGCGTAATTGCGTGTTAACACGTAGTTTAAAATATGGAAGGCCGTTTTATCAAAAATGTCTTTAGACGTAACGTGTACAGACGATATAACACGTAGACGCGTTTTTGCGCCTAAAGACGTAATTTCGTCTACAGACGTATTGGTTTTAGCCAATGGAAAGTCACAAAACGGAAAGATTTGCATAAAATTGATTAATCATATAGTCGTGACATCATCATTAGCGTAACCACGTGTCATTCATGAATTATACATATAAAGGTGATGTTCCCTCATGCGTGGCATTACATATGGTCCTAGTTCCGAATACATCAGCGTATACGTGATTTTACGACAGGGGAGAAGGGGGCATTTCAAAATACAAGCGGTATAGACAGAACATCGAAAGCATGGCTTTGCGAAATTTTCTTAACAACTGCCGACGCGTTTTTCAAGAATACTGTATGTGCATTTGTAAAATTATATGTATTATGCCGTCAACCCAATGGGCAACATGGGCTGCAGCCGAGAGTCCCGAACACTAGGGGATCCCTAGAGAGTTCTCATTTGCATTTTAACATTACACATAACACATTTTTGTGCAGTATTATGCATATCCGAATCACGGCGAACAGTACATGTAGATTAAAATCATGTTAAAAACACGAAAAATTTCTAAAAACTAAACGAAGGAAGCTGCGTTTTTATTTTTGTATGAAGCATAATACATTTCTCAACCAATTTCAATGGGTTACAGTATTGTGGACCCACATTAAAATATGTAAAGGAAAAACTGCTGCTACTGGAGCTTTTTAACTTGTTCAATTAAATTCTATGTAGTGCTTTTTTTGCAATGTTCGAAGTGTTTCAATGCCGCTTTACAGGAAAAAAACAGGAGGAAAATAAGTGTAATTTAAGAAAGAGCACACTGATGCGCACGGGCTTCTGCAATCTTGAACATAATTACTATATAGGGAATGGCAGATTTTTTAATATTATTTTCGAAGATTTAAAATCATGAAACTATTCCAATATTTATTTATGTAAATGTAGTTTATGAGGACACAGAATTTGAATTATGGTTTTATCGCGCTCACTTTTGCTTGTCCTGGGCAGCAACGTAGCCGTGCATGCATTTCTGTATTAAGTGTAAATAACATAACGGACTTGGAACGTTATTAACATGACAAATTACAAAAACTGTTTTTGTTTTACTATGGGACCTCAAGCATGATTTCTAACCACCGTAGGCTACACCACATATAAATCCATTGATGTCGTTTTCTATGTTATTTCTATCTCCATGTCTGTTTGGTTTTGATCTGTAGCCTATTATATAAATAAAAACTAAAGCAGAAAAGTACGTTGTGTTGAACAAATCAATAGAAAACTCTTAGACTTTAACACCAGAACAAGAAGCAAAACCTGTAGCGCAGAAAATGTTATTTATTTATGATGCGCTCTGGAAGAAAGAACAGAAAATAATCATTATTCATGAAAATTGTATGGGCTACATATTGTTCGGATTTTATTGCTAAACTGTTTCTGATTTTTAAGATTAATCATTATATCCGTATTAATGATGATTAATACTAGGCCATTTAGGGGATGCATTATGTATTTCTCGTTATTTTAATTTGAAAAACGGGAAATTTGACACCCGTTGTTTTGGAGAGTTACACGATATTGCAACAGCGCGTGTTATTTATACGCATTTCATTCATGAGAATGGGCATGTTTTACAGTGGTTGATTAAACATTTCATTTACAAGTTAATTGAATATAACGGGCACACAAGGAATCTAAGAATGCATTATCCCAGGTCTGCAAAAGCCAAACGCGGGACTGGTTATAACCCAGACATCCCTCCCTGCAAACTAATTTCAGGGATGTAGTAGGCCCTAACCCCACCCGTGACGGCTGCATCCAGTGGCGGATCAAGCGCACGGTCGTCTCTTTATTTATTATAAATGCCATGAACATGAATGCACATCAGAAGTTATGTTTAAATTGCACGGCTTGCTGAAATATAGTCCTTATGTCAATCAGTTAAAAAACTCTAGAGAGCAGCATTAGCTAAAAAATGTTTATTGTATTATGCTACATACAGTAAATTTCAAACAATTTAATTCCAGAAACCACCTAACAGGTTTATTTCTAGAGCCACCAAAATACTTTTAAATGGAATATGGGGAAAATACACATTCATTCTTTCTATAAAGGGTAGGCCTAAAACTTGATTTTTCATTATATGAATGAAACGTAAGATTAATTCCATTACCAAAATAGGCCTACACAAGATATCGAAACTTAATGCAAGTAATGAACTAGATTTTTTAGTCACCGCAATGGCCAAGTGACACGCTGTGTTCTTACTAGCTAATCTCAATTGCATGGCGCGAAATCTACTGGTATTTCCCAAAACATAAACACAGGTGAGGGCCCATATGTATAAAAGATCTCAGAAATGTTCTTAAGGATAGTGACTTAAGTGCCAAAAAAATCTTTGTAAAAGTATGACTTGTAGGAGACCTTTTCAAGAAGTGAAGCAGTGATTGTAAATTATTTCACATTAATTTTGGTTAAAGGTAAAAAATTATTGGCTAAGTAAAATTTACGTCAAACATATAATGAAAATGTATAAATTGACCTGTACAATTTTGCTGGAAATGTCACTTAAACTCCATTTGACATCAACCCATGTAAAGATAAGTCCGTAAAATAACTTGTATAGTTTACTAACTTTACTACATTAATAAATGTCATTAACTGACATTAAAATTTACATTAAATCAAGCAATGTTTCCATTCTAATGATACATTGCCTAGTGGCTGGTCTGTGAATCTTGGCCTTTACTTGTGTTTTATTTTCTGCACATCTTATATTCTGAGTCTGATGTTCTCTGTGCGTGTCTGCGTGGTCCTTGACCCACTTAACCTGTGGTTAACTTAACCTTCTTAACTTATCCTGAAACATACAGCATTCAAGTACATTAAAACATAATATGCACAAAATTAAGAGAGACTGATAGAGAGAGAGAGAGAGAGAGAGAGAGAGGGGGGACAAAAATTATTCGACAAAAAATAAATCGACAATGAACAAATTGTGTTGTGTGGTGTCCTGATTAGTTTTACAGTGTGTATGATCTGGGCCGCATTTCCCGAAACCTTCTTAACTCTACGTCGTTCTTAAGTTATACCTTAAGTTGTACCTTATCGTTAATATGCGTTTCCCGAAACCTTCTTAGTTAAGTATACCTTCTGTAAGTTACACGTTCGGAAGGTTGGTCTGGAGCACTCTTAGCTACCTTATCACTGTTAAGAGTTCACCCCGCTAGTGGCCACTGTGGAAAAAAGCTTCTTTACATCGCAGACTTTACAAATAAAATTCTAAACTTAAAAATACCATTATGTTGAAGTGTTTTCATGCAAAGAATGTAATTGTCTTTACACTTGTGGTTGTTAGCTTTTTAATGATATTATCTAAATAAGGTGCATCAGCTGGAAACCCAAACAATTTTGAGTATATTTAAAGAGAAAGATTGCGATATAAAGTTTAGTCAAACTGCAGCGACACAGCATTTTTTTGGCTAAATCAAAGACGGCGCCATCCGCGGAGCATTTCAGTGCATTTAAACCGTGAAAACCTGGCTACAATTTATGCTGCAATTATAATGATAGAAAAGTTAACCTGCCACGGCAGCAAATAGCTTTTGGATAGTGTTGGTCTAACTTTGGCAAATACAAAGCCCCTAAATTCAGCTCTCTTTTCCTGCTATAGCTGTTCAATATGTTCCGGGTTCTGTGCTTTTGTTGAGTAAATACTGACTTAATACTGACATACACTATAGCAACATATGATCATATAAATAAGGGGTTCCCAAACACAGGTATAATCAAAGGTAGGCTATCTCATGGCACACATTTTAAATAGGAAACAACACACATTCACTCCCTTTACTTTTTATTTTTCTTGTCATGAATGAATATGTTTAATTTCAATATCAAAATATCTCATTGTAGGGCTGCACAATAATGGCATACTTGTTTATCTCATTCCCCTTGATATTGTAAGTGTGATTAATAATGTTGATTATATTTTAATGTTTTAATAAACGCGACCACATGCTTCGCGCTATAAATGCGCCGCTTGCGCATCCAGTGTCCAAGCAATAAACGTGTGAACTATACAAGTAATTGTAAGTTACTGGAATAAACTTTTTTAATGCATCGCAACAGCAAGTAGCTTTGCGTGACCCTACGACCCACAGTTTGAGAACCTTTGATATGACCATACTGCCAGTTAGTGTAGCGGCGTTAATACATTGGCATGAGATTGCGGGTTCGCACACTCATTTCAAAATTAAATAATATCGATGGTTGGATTGAGATTGCAACTTGGTTTATTTTTATCCTATGAGTCCTAATAAATACAACTTCAACTATTTCTAAAGTGCTTATTTTATAAAGAACCTCACTACCTCACATAACACAGTGAAGCAGTACCTGTATAGAGTAAATAATTGATTGTCGAACGATCGATATTAATTCAGCACCACCATGGACAGCACCTGGTAACGTGGGACGTAAGAAAGTAACCTCTTAAGGCAGTGTTACTCATTGCGCGGCTCGCGAGCCTCCTGCGGCTCGCCAAGCTTTAATTCATGGCTCGCATGGCAGTATTATGGTGAAATGATCACGCAATCAAAATAGATAATTCATAAAAAAAACATAAAAAATAAGCGAGACATAACCCATTAGAAAATTCTGTGTCTGCTCTATAACAAATCATTTATATAAAAGTACCAAAAAAAGCGGAATAAAATATGAAAATATAGACTTATAAAAAAAGATACTCTCTCTCCCGTTACGTCCATTAACGTTACACTGACTGACTGCGCAGCTGCCGGTTTTTGGCGCTCTTTCCAGCTCTTAACACTGGACGTTAGCTACTGCTATTTCCAACATTTCATGCTACTTAGCTTGTGTTATACACGGACTACAAATGGATCGATTTCTTATCAAACAATGTCGTGCACCAAGTACAGCAACAAAGCAATGTGACGGTGACAAAAGAGGGAACTAAAGATTCGGAGCATGCAACAACCGCAAATCAACAGAAAGATGACGGAGACGGAGTTTGTGGCTAGTCAGCACCTGCTAAAAAGAGAAAGGTACGAATCATACAAGATGAGCATAGAAAATTTCAAGAAAAGTAGACAGATGAATTTTTATTTGTTCTCCACGGATCGAACCCTTTGTGTTTACTATGCAAACAAACCCGCTCTGGTTTCAAGCGCAGTAATTTGGAGCGCCATTTCCAAACAACGCATCCAAATTTCAATAAAAGTTACCCGCCTGGAAGTGAAATAAGGAAAAGAAAAATAGAACAGCTTTCTTCCTCTCTTTATGGACAACAAAGGCTCATACACATGACAACTTATACAGCTGAACGTTTAACCGAAGCTTCTTTTGAGATCGCGTGGATTTGGCTCGGGGAAAAAACCGTGGCTCCCCTATTGACTTTGTCCTATTATTGTGGCTCTCATGAAAAAAATAGTGAAGACCACTGTCTTAAGGTATAGTTCAGTAAGTAGCCTATACGCCTAGAAAAGGTATAACTTCAGTTAAGGTGTACCTTTAGAGTCTTCGTAGCACTCTAAGAGACAATACTATCGGGAAACGCAACCCTGTTATATTTAACATTTTATTTATGGATCACAGCACAGGATATTGGTAGTTGACGAATAAATTGGTTAGTTTTACATTATTTTATATTATTAATATTTATGTTTATCATATAAAATAACATAACAGGGATTTTATCATATAAAATAGCATAAGAGAGATTTATCTTCGTTCTTGGGTTTTTTCCTACATTTTTGCTGTCACACCATAGGACAAATTTGCATATTAATCATTTAATGATTATTGATTTAATCATAAAATTAAGCGTATCATTGCCATGTTTTAAAAAAATAAGTATAACAGCCAACAGAAAAGAGTAGCAAAGATAAAATATCAGTAGGGTCTGCATTGCTGAATGTGACTCTTATTTTGACAACGGAGCCGCTAAGGTTTACGCGTCTACACGCAATTACGCGTCCACGCGTCTAACGTCTGTACACGTTACGTCTAAAGACATTTATCCACACAGCTAGAAGAATGAGCATAGAAGTCGTATGATTACAATAACCATCATTTGAGGCAAAATTCTGAAACTATCGTACATATGTGATTTTTTTCATTATTGATCGCACATTCTTTAATGTGATACGCTACGCAAAGCAATCTGCGAAGCCCTGCATTAATTCGAACGCGACATGTTCTTGAACACTTTGATTAGCTTGTTCATGTGTGTTTTATCAAAGTTGAAGCTAAACTCGACAGGAAAATGGATCTCGCGAGCCAGATTTCAGTATTACTGCTTTACTGATAGGCCTACACGTTAAAAGCACCCCGGGGGCATTATAGGGACCTGTTATGTTTAATCTATTAAATTTTGCTATGTACATGTCTATGTCTTTTGAATTAAAGTGGGCAGTGCTGGCGCCATTCATTTCAAATTCGCTCCCGGCTGTCCTTACCTGCCAGTATGGTGTGTAGAGAATGGGTCACATGACCTCCGGAGCTCTATATGACGAGAAACGTTGTTGTTTTCTCAACTCAGTTTTAATGTTTAGACTTTTCCCTGCAGTCGAGATTCTAGTTACTTAATACACACACAGCTATGTATTCGCTACTTAAAGCTGTAACTGCTCCTATCTCATCTACTCATGACTCATGCATACAACCCCCTCTTGTGGTTAACCTGCACACACAGCACTGTAGTTTATAAATGTGCTGGCTACAAAGTTTTCAAGACTGTCACTTGTATCCAAATGGCACACGCGAGACTCAAAAAAAAGAGAAAAATATCAGACACAAACACGTGGGATGAACACTTTATTCTCATAGTGCAGTAAACAGTTGTCTTTTTATATATATATATTTGTGTGCGTGTATGTGCATGTGTGTGTGTGTGTGTGTATGTGTTTATATTTATATATTATTAACATCGCATTATGAAATGGGACAAACTAAGCACAAGACCGCTGGACATGCTTTTCAAGTAAACGCTATTGAAATGAAAACCAATAATAAATATACACACTCGCACAAGAATTCTCAGTACCAAAACGTTAGGGTTACCAAAATGTTAAAGGTAACAAAATAAATACAACAAACAAAAATGGCTGTTAAACAATGCAATTTCCATTAAAAAATAATAGCTCCCTCTCCGATTACACTCTTATAAATATACGTCCTTTGCTCTTAATTGCATGTAACATGCCTCGTACCGCTGTAGCAATGCAACATTTTTATAATCTTATTTGAGTTCCCACTTTTTCTTTCAGTTTAAGGAAAGGTTCAGGCAAGAATGAAAATTCTGCCATTATTTATACCCCTAACACCGTCGTGTACCATGACTTTAAACCCGTAGCACTTTCTTTCGTGAAATTTGAGTAAGGGTAGCAACTGACACATTTTACATTTTTGCCTGAACCATTCTTTAAATGAAACAAAAAAATACTTGACATCAAAGTACAAATAACTTAAAGGTTAGATAACAAATCTTCTGTCGAGCTTGTATGCGTTCATTCCTTCGTTGCTCCACACTACTCAGGATAGGTGCATTTATTTGTGCTGCTCTCCCGGATAAAGAACTGCAGAGTGTTTCTCTCTCTCTATATGTGATTTTAATTTGACATGATTTTTTATTTGATCGTCAGAAAAATAGACTTTGACCTGGTAAACATCTTAACAAATACTAATATTGCACAGTGGAAGGGAGTGTGGGGAGCTCTCGTACTCTTCAGTCTCATTCTTGCAGACCGATCTTAAAAAGTATCTGAATTCTGCAGCTCTTCGTTTTCTAAGAGGACATCGGTCCTCTGCTCCACTAGCAGGTGATAAAAGAAGCGGCAAGCTGTGAGCAGGGGCGCTTTAGAGTCATATGGGTCATGTACCGAGTCTTAACAAAGCAGCAGTGACTCATCGTCACTGCTTTCCGTTTTTGCTGTCGCCTCCAGGCAGCCATCAGGGATCCGTGCTGTGTGGACAATTCCACAGTGTTCGCAGGGCCCGTCTCTGCCCACCACCCGGCCTCTGAGAGAGACGGCAGCTGGGGCCAGGTGAGGTCCGAAGGCATGCTCCAGACCTGGTTCCAGCAGGGGCCTGGAACACTCATCACTGTCCAGTGATCCGTTGTCTGAGACTGGAATGAGAAGTTCCACATCATCTTCCTCCTCGCCCCTGACGGTGGCACCGGCAGAGCCTGCGCTTCCCTGCTCCAGCTGGCGCAGCGGGCTGTGATTCTGTCCTACGCCGTTTGATCCTCCATCTCCAGAGCGACTGAGGGAGAAACGGATCCAGCGCAGACTACGAGTGACTCTGCTTAAAGCTGAGCTGAACGAGCTCCTTCCAGAAGAGACCAAGGAGGCGGGGCATGAAGGTCCGGTCACTGCAGAACTTTCTGAAATACTCTCAGAAATGCTGCTCTCATGGCTGACCAGCGGAGCCGAGCTGGCAGAGACCGAGACGATGGCCTCCACTGCGGACGTAGGGGGAGTTTTCAGCGGCAGGGGAGACATCAGGCCTCCAACAGCCCCGGCCACGTCCCTGCGGGAATGGTGCTCGCTCTCTGTGTCTGTGTCGTCAGAGTCCAGGGGCAGGAGCCCACGGTGAGAGCCAAGCCTCTCTGGCTCACGCGCTGAACCGCTGCCTACGTCTCCTTCTTCGGTGTCTGCAGAAACCAGGGCGAGAGCACCAGACCGCCGCGAACGTGTGAAATTGAACAAGCGTCTCCAGATGTTTCCGTGACGTCCCGTGGTGGGGAGTCGGATTGAGGTGAATCCCAGTTGAGATCGAACTGCCAGTCTCAGATTTTCTAAAACAGATGCCTAAATGTAAAAGAAATAGAGCGTTAGTGACTATGGTTTTTACAAAATCTGTTATCAACAGCAGCAACTCTTGATACCAAGTTTGATACTACTACAGCTAAATTTGGCAAACTAAAAAACCAAACAATGAAATTTATTCTTGAAGTCAAAGTTCTACTTTTGACTAATCATGTAGCAGCACCAAAACGCGCCTTGTTTTTTTTTTGCCACCGAATGTTAATTTATCAGTCTTATGATGGGGTAAAGACTTTTTAACATTTGTAATTTTGACACAATCTGGTCTTACAGGCTCTATAAAATGACATTGCAGGTCATTTTCAGTCAGTCACTGCAATGTTGATCTGGACTTTAAATATCAGCAAATATTTAAAACCTTTGAAACTAATTCACAAACCGTTATTTTTTTTACCTATTTTAATATTTAATACCTGATTTCCAGAGCAAACAGGAAAATCCTCTACTGGGGGGATCAGGCCTTGAGCGATCAGCTGACCATATGAAGGAGGAGCTTCTCTTCTCAGTAACTCCGCCTCCACCCTGGAGAGCTGCGTCTCAAACGACCTGCAAGTGCAAACCCATATTTTATTGGCTGTCATTAGAATAGTTAAAGAAACAAAGACCCAACTCCTAAAACATATGATGAATATCAAACTGCAAAATAATAGCAGTTTTTTTACCATAATGCGGCTAACACAGTTCTAACAAAGTAATATACTCAACTCAACTTTATTTATATAGCGCTTTTTTACAATTTTCATTGTTACAAAGCAGCTGTACATGAGACATATTGACTATAAGCAAAACAATTAAAGTTATACCTGTAAAACAGGTATAACTTTAATTGTTATTAATCAATTTATATAATAAATTGATTAATAAGTGTAACTTAAACAGCTTGCTTACCTTCGCTCAAACATCCTAAGTGAGTAGAGTTTGCATGTGCAGCCCAAAGCAATGACAAGCAGCAGGCCACAGATCAAACTCCCAATGACAGCGGCAGTGATGACGCGCGTGGGAACGATCACCGGGCAGCTCTCCTCGTCGCTTCCATCCCCACAATCATCTTGGGCATCGCACACCCAGCTTTCAAACACGCAGCGGTTATTCTTGCAGTGAAAGTTTCCGGGCTGGCAGAAAAAGCAGTTTTTCTCATCCGAGCCGTTTGGGCAACGGTTCTGATAGTTGCAGCGGTCAGAGCGTGGGTAGCATGCGCCATTTCGAGAGCACGGGAACTCATCCTCCTGGCAGTTGCTGCAGTTGAGCTCATCCCGTCCGTTGGGGCAGTGCCAGTAGCCGTCACACCGTTGCTGCTCGGTGTAACAACCCCAGTTCCCACCACAAGGAATCTCCCACGGCAGACAGAAGCCATCGACTTGGTAAGTAACGTTAAAGCCACGGGCAGCATTGATTTTGTCTGCATAAAAATGGATCCGGAGCTGTCCCGAGGATGACACCACCGCTACGGGCGCTCGAGAGTCAAAGGCAGTCAAAACCCGCAACAGATGCCTGGGGTTCTCCTCCAGCCCATCATAGACTTTAACGTAGTCGCCATAGCCCGTGCCATCAAGCTTAAAGTCCATAAAACGCAGGATAACCTTCCGGTGGTCGCCGGTGTCGATCAGCCAGGTGCAGTTACTGCCGGGCGGGTAGAAGTCGGGATAGTTGGGCGAGCTGAAAGTGCCGTAGAAGTTACGCAGCCACTCACCGCAGGTGGGCACGTCGCAGTCGATCTCATCGCCCAGGTCCTGACAGTCGATGCTGCCATCGCATTTGAGCGACTCCGGCAGGCAGGTGTAAACACGGGTGTAGCGCGAGAGGCAGGGAAACTGATTGAAGGCACATGGTTGGAAGGAGAAGAACGCAGAGGGGTTGGGCTGCACGCACAGCTCCTCGTCCGAATTATCGCCACATTCGTCCATAGTGTTGCACTTCCATGATTCTGGGATACATTTGCCGTTAGCACAGTGGAATTGGTCTGGCTTGCAGCTGGCCTCCTCCGATTCCCCTACAAAATACAAATATTACATACATATAAACAGAGGATGAAAATAATACATAAAGTATCATTTTAAAAACAAGTAATAAAGTAAGATATAAAGCAATATCAATTGAATTAATACATTTCTGAATGGTTTTTGCATGTTGCCAGGGGGTTGCTAGAGACTTTTGTGTAGTTGCTACATGACTGCTTACTGGCCCAGGGTGTTAAAGGTCCAGTCAGTGAAATCTAGCGGCAAGGTTGCGAATTGCAACCAACCGCTCACTCCACCCCTCCCCCTCCCTTTCGAAACCCTACGACGGCTGACAGAACACGGCGAATTACATACAAGGAGACCCGCGGTGTATGTAGATAGAATTAATTCATTCTAAGGTAATAAAACCATAACGCTTCATTGTGTAAGATCTTTATATACCTCTGAAGGCAAAGCTATGTATATTATATTGCAATTCTATCAATAGATCATCCCAAAAGTTACACACTGGACCTTTAAGAGAGTGACTGTATGAGTGTCATATGCCAGCACCACACAGCATGAGATTAGGGCTGTCACAATTATAAAATTTGGCTGACGATTAATTGTCTAATAAATCATTGCGATTATGACAATTAATTGTCTTGTTTTAGAGCTTTGACTTTTAATTCTCATACATTTTTATTCAGCTTTGAAACGACCATATTGTTCTGAACATAAAGACTACAGTATGTTCTTTTTCTTGGAAATACATAGGAAAAAATTGGGTCATCATACTTAAGGTTTAGGCTTTTATCTGTCAATTATACAACCGCCAAATACTTATAAATTAAGTAAATTGATCAGGAGTGAATTGAAGCCACCATTAAAAAGCTATTAGTCATATAAAAGCTTCTAGTCTGTTTTTTTTTCTCACTTGCAATAAAAGTTTCAATAAAAGTTTACTTCTATGTTAATGAGATTTTGGTAGACTGGTTTTCACACTGAAAAAATATTAAATTGTACTGCAGGTTATTTTTATGGTATATGCTTTAGTTTTTTTTTAAGTGATTGTATTGTGGTGGTAGATTTTACAAGTATTACCATGCTTTAGTTACAATATATACAATAAAATATGCAATATGCAGATGCACTATAGCTCCCCCTAGTGTCTTCTATAGAGATGTGCAATAATTGCGATGATCTGAAACCATCGCGATGAGGTCAAACAATCGCAATGAGACGATTATTTAATAATCTTGACAGCCCTACATGAGACAGCATCCTCAGTGATGCGACCGTTTGTCTACAAAGGGATATAAATAGCGGTCTACCTGTTATGTAAGAAAGCCTGAAGCCCTTTCCAGTCATGCTGTCATCAGAGTGGAACTTGATCCACACGTGATCCTGAGAGGAGATGTATGGGGCTGGAATGGATGAGCCACATGCCCGGTACCCATCCAGGTTCTTGTAGGTTCCAATGGAGATCCAATCCAGACCACATCGGTGCGAGCTCTGAATCTCAAAGTCCTGAAAACTAACAGACCGAAAGATTTTTAAGGTTGGGTTACACATATAAACCAGCATTCCTGTGAGTACGAAACGTCATCATTTCAAGTAGGTTTATCAAACTAAAGACCTGTAAAAAGTAAGCACTGTAAAGCCAGGCTGACACTACGGGACTGTGAGACTACTGGAATTGCGACACAACAAGGTTTCTTGTCATCCTTCATATTCTTGTTGTAGCAGTGCACACACTACACAACACAAAGCAGACAAAGTGCACTAACAACAAGACCTTGGTCGAGGAGCAGATGCGACCAACAGTGAAAAACACCTCCCACATCCCAAAAACTAGTTTGATGGTGGATGGCAAACGAGTTGTTGGTCCGTTTACGCCATCCACTGCAATGGTATGGTGGACTAAACCTGCAAAAATTATAAATAAATAAATGTATAAATAAATAAATATATAAACGAATAAATGTAATAATATGAAAATACATAAAGGAATGAATGGTTTGATAAAACAAAATAATTTGTTTTAGCTATTATTGATCTTAGCTTTAACTTTTCTTTTCATTTTTTAAACTGATTTATTATTTTTTGTTTCCATTTTTTTATTATTTTTAATTATTATTTTTTATTATTTTTAGATTATTTTATTTATCATTTCCTTTTATTTTTACATTTATTTATTTATACATTTATTTATTATCGCATGTATTTATTTCCACTTTTATTTATTTATTCTTGAATTTATTCTTACTTTTCTGTGTCTTGTATGATAATTAGAAGGGTTGGTCTTGCCTACTGTTGGTTCAGCGTAGATTGAAGCGTTTGATTGATTACTCTTGACTTGTTTTGGACTAACGTCACATCACTCACTGATCGTTTGCTTCGTGTATAACGTTAAGTAACTATGGCGGGCGCACAATTAGCTAGAGAGTTACAGCATTTAGCCAACAAAGTCGATAACCATGCATCAAATGACTGTGTGTCATTCAGATTAGATGCAATTATTGATGATTTATTACAGAATGACGGCGAGATAAATGACAAAGTTCTCCCTCGGTTGTTAGCCTCTTTGCAGCACATTCAAAGTCTGTGCGAGTCAGAAGGTGCTATGGTGGTGTTACAGTTCAACAGGTGAAAATCATAAAGCACAAAATGTAATAAGGTTTAACTACACAGATGAGCTTGTAAACCGAAGTCGCAAGCTAACGCTTTGTCAAAGTGATAGTTATAAGCAGCCTTTCGGTTAGAAAAAGCATAAAGATTTAATGTAACGTGATGTAAATTAATGTAAATGAATTGAGACATAGTGAACTTAAGTCACAAGTTAACACGGTAGTAATGAGCATCGTTCTTTCACTACAGGGGCCATCAAATGGAAACCATTCCTTCTAAAAAGACGTGGTTACTAAACGGTACTCGTAAACTACATTCCATAAGAGATAAATAACACAGAGGTCACAAGTTAAAACGGGCATATTCCCTTGATTCATCCA